>NW_013670509.1:5239-7436 GCF_000517525.1 Limulus polyphemus | reverse complement strand
TTTACCCTTGGTGATATTAACTTGGGTTAATTACCACTTATCTGTCCTTATCTGTGTCGTGTAGCCGTTTATAGTATACTCCAAAATAAAAAATCATAGGTTACTCCAATTTCGACCCAGACAAGAATAAATGCTTGCTTGTTTGTTGTCAAGTGCAAAGCTACACGATGGGCTATCTGTGATTTGCCCATCACGGGTATCGAAACTCGGTTTTAGTGTTAAGTGTATTCAGACTTTCCGCTGAGCTACAGAGGGGCGACAAGGATAATTACTATATGTTGTTGTTGTTGTTTTTATCACGTTCTAAACATTCTCTTAATCGTTCTTCGTAACTTACTTAAACCTAAATCCTAATTAACACACACACACACACCTATGCCAATAACATAAAATACACTAAAAAAACTACACATTAAAGTAAATACACACCTATATATAGATAAGTAAACAGTTTGTTTTGAATTTCACGCAAAGCTACACGAGGGTTATCTGCGGTAGTCGTTCCTAATTTAGCAGTGGTAGACTAGAGGAAAGGCAGCTAAGTCAATAAAATACCACCCACCACCGACATATCTTGGGGCTACTCTTTTACCTACGAATATAGAGAGAATGAACGTCACGTTGTAACGGCTGAAAGGGCGAGCATTATTTAGCGTGACGGGGATTCGAACCCGCGACCCGCAGGTTGCGCATCGAGCACCGTAATCCCCAGGTCATGCCAGGCTAATAAGAAACACAAATTTGTTTGTTTGTTTCGAATTTCGCGAAAAGCTACACGAGGGCTATCTGCGCTAGCCGTCCCTAATTTAGCAGTGTAAGACTAGTAGGGAAGGTAGCTAGTCATCACCACCCACCGCCAACTCTTGGGCTACTCTTTTACCAATGAATAGTGGGATTGACCGTCACATTATAACGCCCCACGTCCTAATCAACTGGCCATGCCGGGCCTGAGAAACAAGTTTGTTCGATGATAAAGCGACGAAACGATCCTTTTACATAACAGAGTTTTCCGTGAAAATCTAAAAGAGCACGGTTTATCCGTAAGTTTGTAATTAATTCATTTATCCAACTCAAGTTGTATATAAAATGACGTAAAAATAAACAAACATTCTACTTCAACCGAGTTTTAAAATGATCATTTCGGTTTTTCGATAAAACAAAGAGTGCCGATACAATTATTTTGTTTTACACAAAATGACAAGTGTGTGCACGACAAATGTACTTATGCACTCTACAAATTAATAACGTCGGCCTTAAGCACGAGCAAGACAAGCGAACTAAAAACAACGTTTAAAATAAACAAAGAATTCATTACCATCATCTCTGTTAAATGTAAAAAAAAAATAAAAAAATACTGTGATGTTTACCCCTAAATATGAGCTTGAATTAAAAGGAAATGAACAGAGGGGAAGAAGGGACTAGTCCCCCGTCATCCCACAATTTATTATTGGACAGCGCACACTAACAAGAGAAACTTTTCATCGCGTTGATGCACTGTCGCACGTGCCACCCAGTGACTCAGAGGCGAGTCTAGGGGCTTACGACGCTAAAAATCTGGTTTCGATCTACGTGGTGGACACTGCCCAGATAGTCCTTCGTGTATCTTTGCACTTAAGTGTCTCAGAGGCGAGTCTAGGGGCTTACGACGCTAAAAATCTGGTTTCGATCTACGTGGTGGACACTGCCCAGATAGTCCTTCGTGTAGCTTTGCGCTTAACAAATAACCAAACACGTGTTCTGCTCAGAGTCGCGCTTAGGCAGATTCCTGCTCATTTAGGCGCTCTTTTATGGTGAAACTGTGTGATGTCATTACCCTTCTGATAACCACAAGTGAAATACACATAGACTCACGGAAGAGTCATGTGTAAAAATAATGTAAATCAGTGTGTGCATGTAATATGAAACAAGTCCAGAACAGTCTTGAAGTGTTTTTAAAAAACAAACAAACAAATGCGGACACAATTCACAAATAACACGCGTTAGTTTTCTATGCTTTCAACACTCAATTGTCAACCCTTAAATACTACCCGAAGGTCGCCATTAGGTCAACCGAACATAAAGAAAACCAAGAGTTATGAAAGTTGCTTTTAAAGTGTTGTTATATATATATTCAGTTGACCTGGTCATGACCTTAAAACAGAGGTGAAAGTCTAACCACGGAGAAAAATTATTGTATATATATATATATATATATATA
>NW_013670509.1:0-2500 GCF_000517525.1 Limulus polyphemus | reverse complement strand
ATCACCCTACGCTACAACACACAAATAAATGGCAGCATAACCCGTTTACGACGTCATGTACACAGGCAGTCTCCCATGTAAATACTTTTTTTTTAAATATACAAACGCTATACTTCAGAATTAAACATTAACCTAGTAATTAATATAGCCAATTTAACTAGAAGTATACGGTGCCATAAAACAAAAACTTAATGATAAGAATGCAGTGATTTATCCGGTTGGGTATCCTCGCCGTTGGCCATTTTTGCGCCCGTAATCCCGAGATTTGATCCGCTTAAATTTATATTAATCCAAAATACGTATCTTACGGCAAAAGTAATCCTGATGACAATAGCAGCAACAACAACAAAAATACATACAACGAAAAATAATATTACCCACACCTTGTATAAGGCCGAATTTAGAGAATTACTTTAGATGGCCGGTGGGACGTCCCAGATGATGGCCAGTGGCAGTGACGTAAGTATGCCCTCGCAATTGGGAAGGGGCGCCAAGGGCTTGACAAACTTAAAAACTACCAACAAGAGGAATAAATATAGGGGGCCCAGTTATGTTTTATGCAGGGGGGGGGGCACACTTTGAAGTTACACCACTGACCAGTGGTTTTATCATATATTCCTATATATACACTTCTACAGGTGTTTACTCCCTGAAGTCAAATGCACAGTTTAGTTGTTTTGTTTTCGTCCTGAAGAAGTCACGAAGGAATCTCTTATACCGGGGGTCCCAAAATTATAGTTACTTTCCTGGTCTTGTAGTCAACGTTCCATATAAATATTTGTTATTTTATTTTCATGGCAAGGATGCCTAACGTGCGTAATGAATGTAATAAACCTTCACACGGTTATAAAAATCCAAGTATACTCAAAAGAACCATTTCAAATTATCGAATTTATCATCAATGAATTGTGAAACATATAAATTTGGAAGATTAAGGTGAATCCAAATCATTCTATTTCTAACGGTCTGAATGCATTTCCTAAGCTGGCGAAGCATGATTTATAATGAATTATAATATGTGCTTCGCCAGCTTAGGAAAGGCATTCAGACCATTAGAAATAGAATGATTTGGATTCATAATATTAATACTATTATTATAATTCATTATAAATCATGATAGTATTAATATTATGAATCCAAATCATTCTATTTCTAATGGTCTGAATGCCTTTCCTAAGCTGGCGAAGCATGAATTATAATAGGATAATATTAGGCCTACTATATTTCTTAAAACTACATTCCTTATTCAGCTCCTTTGGAGTTTTTCAAGAAGAAAAGTGTATAATAGTATTTTAACCGCACTCCAACAGTCGGAATGATGAGTTCTGTATCTAATAATTTCCTTGGATTAAATGTGCACATGTTGGCTGCACTTCAGGTATTTGATTTGTCTATAATTACTAGCCATTTATCAGATAAGTTTGTATAACCAACGAGCATATCCGATATATAAAATTACAATTGGTATATCTTTTGCAGTTTATACATTGCATATCTATACATACAAAAAAAATATACTTATATAGATATGTTATTTTTGTATATTTGTGAGTCGCCATTTTAAACATGCATTGATTTTAATATTTTCAGATACAGCATTTATATCATACAAGTTTAACACAAGAAAATATTGTATTTACAATTTAAGTTTAATTTGCAATTACACGTGCTTATTTTAATCTAAAAACAAAAATTACAGTTCCGCATTACACTGCTGGTAGTAAGCAATGGATATGGCAGACATAGTTAGTTGAAAAAAACCCCCAAAGGATTCGTTTGGTTTGGTTTGAATTTCGCGCAAAGCTACACGAGGGTTATCTGCGCTAGCTGTCCCTAATTAAGTAGTAAAAGACTAGAGGGAAGGCAGTTGGTCATCATCAACCACCGCCGCCAGCTCTTGGGCTACTCTTTTTACCAACAAACAGTGGGATTGACCGTCACATTATAACACCCCTATGGCTGAAAGGGCAAGTTTGGTAGGACGGGGATTCGAACCCGCGACCCGCAAGTTGCTACGCTAGGCCTGTAGCAATGGAAGGCAAACCGTTGACACACGAATGCACAGTCCCACACGTTAACCACTGTGCTACGTCCGAACAATGCTATTTTTAATAGCTGTTAAAAACGTTACTAATGGTCAGTTGTACTTCTCTGCTACTGTGTAATGTGCAGAAACTCGACATTTGAAGCTAACAAACAGTAAGTGGATCCAAGTAACTTTAAAACTCTAAAGACAAATTTATATATTAAGTAGTTTCCTTTCATCAGGGCTGTCATATAAAAACGTAAACAATACAAAAAAAAAAGAATTAAAATGTAAACTGATATAAAAGAAATATTAATTATGTGTAATACATTTATGAAGTTCGTATAAATATATTAGGTCGTCAAGTAATTTAACTTTTTTTTTAGATGAAAAAACCCGAATAACATATATATCAAAACAAAACATTTATTAAATGAAATAGTCTCCATTCTTATCGATGATGTTTTTTTCCAT
>NW_013670508.1:75877-80930 GCF_000517525.1 Limulus polyphemus | reverse complement strand
TACATTATTGTGCACAGTATAAATAAATACACACAGAATCACTACATTAATGTGCGCAGCATCTATAAATACACACAGAGTCACTACATTAATGTGCGCAGCATCTATAAATACACACAGAGTCACTACATTAATGTGCGCAGCATATATAGATACACACAGAGTCACTACATTAATGTGCACAGCATCTATAAATACACACAGAGTCACTACATTAATGTGCGCAGCATCTATAAATACACACAGAATCACTACATTAATGTGCACAGCATCTATAGATACACACAGAGTCACTACATTAATGTGCCCAGCATCTATAGATACACACAGAGTCACTACATTAATGTGCACAGCATCTATAGATACACACAGAGTCACTACATGTGCATAGCATATATAAATACACACAGAGTCACCACATTAATGTGCACAGCATATATAAATACACACAGAGTTACCACATTAATGTGCACAGCATCTACAGATACACACAGAGTCAGTACATTAATGTGCACAGCATCTATAGATACACACAGAGTCACTACATTAATGTGCCCAGCATCTATAGATACACACAGAGTCACTACATTAATGTGCACAGCATATATAAATACACACAGAGTCACCACATTAATGTGCACAGCATATATAAATACACACAACTTTAACTAACCTGATGCTGCTTAGCATTGATTATGAAGTAATTAGTCCACTTAATAGCTTCGACACTTGTCAAGTCTTGCCACAGGGGGCACTACTATTGCATAATTTGTACTAAGGTTATGCTAAACGTTCATTACGTACATCTACAACATCCATGAAGTGTTGTATGCATTAACATGTATAATAGAGCTGTCAGCCACATTTCATCCACCAGCTAAATCAGTCTAAGAATCGCCAATGATTCATTAGCATCTCAGGTGTCCCAAAGGTTTACCCAGACAAACACGTGACTTTAGGTAAGAGAAATCTGCTACTGTCAGATCTAGGGAACCATGCATAAGGATTATAACAGGAGAAGAGTTTCTCTTTATCAAAGTGTGTCTGTAAGAAAATTCATCTGACCTAGTTTTCAAGGCACCTTGAACAGTAAAACTGCACTATGTGCATTGTTATCAACATCACTGACCTTGCATTGTTATCAACATCACTGACCTTACACTGTTGTCAACATCACTGACCTTACACTGTTGTCAACATCACCGATCTTATATTGTTATCAACATCACTGGTCTTGCAATGTTGTCAACATCACTGACCTTACACTGTTATCAACATCACTGACCTTATACTGTTATCAACATCACTGGTCTTGCACTGTTGTCAACATCACTGACCATACACTGTTGTCAACATCACTGACCTTACACTGTTATCAACATAACTGACCTGTATGCACAGATAAGCAGCATAATTAGACAGTTTTTATGGTATTTCTCAGTAATATACAATTATGTAATGGTAACAACAAGTGTAGAACAAAATTGGGAAAATGATGCAATTGGTTCCTTTTGTGTCACTTGTTGTTCTTGCACAATTGTGTAGCTATAAGCGGGATAACACAATTGTGCAGGAGCTTACTTCAGACCCTTACAGCTTCCTAGCTATAAGCGGAAAAATACAATTGTGCAGGAGCTTACTTCAGACCCTTACAGCTTCCTTGTGCAGGAGCTTATACAATTGTGCAGGAGCTTACTTCAGACCCTTACAGCTCCCTAGCTATAAGCGGGATAATACAACACAATTGTGCAGGAGCTTACTTCAGACCCTTACAGCTTCCTAGCTATAAGCGGAAAAATACAATTGTGCAGGAGCTTACTTCAGACCCTTACAGCTTCCATAAGCTCCTGCACAGTTGTGTTATCCTGCTTATAGCTAGGGAGCTATAAGGGTGTGAAGTAACCTCCTGCATAATTGTATTATCCTGCTTATAGCTAGGGAGCTGTGGGGATCTGAAGTAAGCTACTTAAAATAATGCTGTAAAAGCCCTGTACATGTTTTTCGATTCTTCTTCTGTAAACAGTTATAGCTTCTCTTGTAATTTTCATGGGAGGGGAAAAATATCTAAGAGTTAAAAAAAACGTATATTATAGTCGTAAAAATTGGGTTTTACCGTCAATGATAAATCTCAGGATGAATCAGAGAATAAACATAAAGATTTTTTTAATTAATTTCATGAGTTTTATAGCTGGATTTTTCTGAATGTGTTGAGTTCAAAAACGGTTTTACTAGCGGAGAAACGACCTCTACGAAACGGGCTAGCAGTTCGCTTCTGCTCGTGATAGATGATTTGAGTTTCTTTAGTATAAGAAGAGAGTATAGAAATATAATAGAAACTTACCGTACATATAGGTAACAATGAAATGTACCCGGTTGCTCCACTCGAAAGGCTCCATGATGGTTGGTTCTGTAACGTAGAGAGAAGACAGTTTACGGCTCATTAGTCACATAAAGTCAATCGAATAATTATTTGAATAAAAATATGATCGTGTAAAAGCAACTTTTAAATATACTCAACAACAATGATGTGAGTTTCTTCTCAGCTGTTATGTGCTCTACCATACATATGTACTTCAAATATTTTCTACTAGACTGATAGTTGCTTTTAACTACTGTGGTAACTACCATGAGGGATTTCAAGTATTCTCGACTAGACTGATAGTTGTTTTTAACTACTGTGTTCTAAGGGCTTTCAAGTATTCACAACTAGACTGATAGTTGTTTTTAACTACTGTGTTCTAAGGGCTTTCAAGTATTCACAACTAGACTGATAGTTGTTTTTAACTACTGTGTTCTAACTACCCTAAGGGCTTTCAAGTATTCACAACTAGACTAATAATTGTTTTTAACTACTGTGTACTAACTACCCTAAGGGCTTTCAAGTATTCACAACTAGACTGATAGTTGTTTTTAATCTACTGTGTTCTAACTACCATAAGGGCTTTCAAGTATTCACAATTAGACTAATAGTTGTTTTTATCTACTGTGTTCTAACTACCATAAGGGCTTTCAAGTATTCACAATTAGACATATAGTTGTTTTTATTTACTGTGTTCAGTCTAATTGTGAATACTTGAAATCCCTTAGGGTAGTTAGAACACAGTAGTTAAAAACAACTATCAGTCTAATTGTGAATACTTGAAAGCCCTTATGGTAGTTAGATAGTTGTTTTTAACAACTGTGTTCTAACTACCTATGCACTTCAGATCTTTCTGTACCACTGTTTTAATGTGCTGTATAACGCTTTATACATATTTATTTCTATTCATAAAACTTTTATATTCTCTAGTGTTTCTTATGCTCTATGAGACTCCGTATCTTTTATTATATCCATAATACATAATGCAATGTTTTAAAACTTTTGTTTTCTGCCTACAACATCTTTATACTCTCTGTGCTACTTAAATATGCTTCGTAACACTTTAATATTTTTTTCCACGAGTAACACATGTTTTTCTCTACCCGTATACTACATCTGAGATGGCGTTTTTCTTTTGGCAGACAAGAAACATAATGTTATTTTAGATTGTTCTATACGTTGTATTCTCTGTAAAATCATATTTTCCTCACTTCTGAATACAGAACTTCTGGCAGTGTACTGTATTATCTTGGATTCATTATTCCTCACAGAGATGTATAAAGCAATGTATGCAGTGACAACCTCTACCAAAGTTCACCGGTAAATCGTTTCTTTAGCCTAATACCTCCATAGACTTCGTAATCCCTAACGCCAGCTACGTCGGCGTAATCTTCAGATGACATTGCAATCTAAAGTTTTCCAGGTTTTCCTCCTCGTCTTCTCTGGGGAAATTTTCTATCAAGTTGCTTCGGAATATTTTCCTTCAGGTGACGTCAAGACAGGATTGGTCAATAATGCTATTCTATTCCCATAATGAGCATGTATATATGTGTGTGTGTATGCAGGTTGCTAACCATCACTGATATTCGGGTTTATAATTTATCAGCCCATTTCTTTTTAAAGAAGTATGTTGTTTTCGTGTACGTCCTTGGAAAAATATTACCCGAATCACTTAGAAAAGAATGTTTCTAAGCCTTGAGAGAGCGATTTGTTCTAGAAGTACTTGCCTGAGGGATCGAGAGACAGTTTATATAATGATGTGATCTAAAAAAAATTGCATTAAGAACGGTTTATTTACTTCTACTAAGTCAAAGAGGTTGTGTGGTTAAAGGGTTAAATATTGATGTTTTCCAGAAGACGATTCATTTCATTATCAATTGTGCGGCCGAACGCTTTCTCAACAAACAAGTCAAATCTATCTATCTATTTTCTGTTGGTCTTATCTATCTCTCTATCAGCAGATAATTATACCTATATATATCTCCAGAATGTATATAATTAACGGAAACAGAATACAACATATATTATTAAACTATAAAATGAAGTAAACGTAATCATATAAGCTATTGACATAGATATATATGGTTGTTCAGGTTAACTATAATAATAACGATAAAACTTTGATACTTGATCTTAGACATTAAAGCTCATTTTCTTAATTTCTAGACACCTTTTCGGGATCTACACTTAGGACAAGTCCATAGAAAACTTAGTCTACATGTTAAGAATAAATATCTTTAAATCTCTGATCCGCTAAAAGTCTAAATCTCTTTAAATGAAGACAGACTAACCAGACAGGCAGTTTTAAGGGCGACAAATTAGCATAACAATATTTGTTACTAAACCTCAGGCTACTGATATTCCTTACAGGTATCATCTAGAAAAATAAGCGTCGTTTCAGTTCGAGGTAAAGCCTATCTGTATTTTAATAGCTTCTTCAAGTTAGTTTTTATCGACATTTCTAGAAAAACATCCATCATTTCGCCAATTTATCTGTTTGGTTTTTCTTACAGTTAGCGTTAGCCGTGTAAAAAGAAAAAACACACACAGACGCCAGTCCAAAACAATACGTCAATATAAGTTTGTTTGTTTTGAATTTCGCGCAAAGCTACACGAGGGCTATCTGCGCTAGCCGTCCCTAATTTAGCAGTGTAAGACTAGAGGGAAGGCAGCTAGTCATCACCACCCACCGCC
>NW_013670508.1:63404-75417 GCF_000517525.1 Limulus polyphemus | reverse complement strand
AAGGGCGAGCATGTTTGGTGTGACGGGGATTCGAACTCGCGACCCGCAGATTGTGAGTCGAGCGCCCTAACGTCAATATAAACATACAGAAGACTTTTATAGAAGGTATCGTTAAATCGTCTTCTAGTTTAGACTGAACTGAACGAGACTATCGTTAAATTTATATATTCTGATTTAATACGTTTAGAGAAAGCAAATACATTTTTACAACTATTTATATAAACATATTTGTTACATAGCAGTCAGAGGCATAACTATAAACTTTTCATAATTGATTCATCTTAGCATCTAGAAAATATTTAAAGTCTGGATGTTCTTAGATGTATTTTAAAGAAAGAAATGACCAACGCAAAGCCGCCCATGATTTGGAAATGATAGACTAAGGAAAGACAGCTTTCCAAGAGAACCCACCACCAACTTTTCAACTAATTTTGTCTGACCGAATAGTGAGATTTAACGGCTCCAAAGTGTGGAAAGTATTTGTATGGCAACGGGCCGCGAACCACGAATTTTCGGATTCATAGTCCGAGCACACTAACCTCTAGAGTATAAATGATCAATAATTTTCTTCATATGTTCTAATGTTCGAATAGGTTTTGTATACAAATCTGTATATGTGAGTGACTGTTTGTATAAAATGTTTGTTTTTCGAGAGATCAGAGCTGATGCTTGCCAATTACTCGCTGAAAGCATTTGACACATTCAAACGTTAATTGGTTGTAGCTGATAAACAGAGCCTCAGTTCTTGACAGCTCGTGCTGAAGGATCCGTAATAGAAAAAAAATGCATACGCTGAAATTAATCATTGGAGCAGGTTATCGTAATTAACGACTCCTAAGAAACTTAAATATCATTTCAGTGAAAGCCAGAAAGATAAAACTTGCTTGCGAACAACGGTTGGAGACACATTAATAAGTTCATGACTGATACACGGAAAAATGTTTCCTACGGCGTGTACTTAATTCATTCAGAAATTCAAATTATCTGCTGGCTGAAGCGCTCATCAGAAAGCAGGAAGAAAAAGTAAAGCTTGGAATTCGTTTTTTTTTTTTTTCCTTTCTAGCTGTGATAAATGCGTTGACTACGAGTGTTGTCAAATAGGAAACTACTATCACATTTTCTGTAAGTTAGGGTTAATCCATCAAGAAGCTTGGGTGCTGGAAATAATAATGCTAGAAATAAAACTTCTTGAAAAATTATTCTCCACCAGATAGCGTAAAAAATACAGCAGGTTCTTTGTTTCTTAGTCTACATTTTCTTTGCTAGGTTATAACCTTCATAAAAAATAAACAAACAGGAATTAGTGGATATATATACGTATAATCATACAGATTTATTAAACTATGTTTTAAGTTGTACACGTTTACGCTATTACCGTATGTCAAATCTTGGACTTCAGATCATATACAAAATAACTCGAAACTTGGACGTGTCAAATCTTGGACTTCAGATCACATACAAAATAACTCGAAACTCGAGTATGTCAAATCTTGGACTTCAGATCATATACAAAATAACTCGAAACTTGGACGTGTCAAATCTTGGACTTCAGATCATATACAAAATAACTCGAAACTTGGACGTGTCAAATCTTGGACTTCAGATCATATACAAAATAACTCGAAACTTGGACGTGTCAAATCTTGGACTTCAGATCATATACAAAATAACTCGAAACTTAAATATGTCAAATCTTGGACTTCAGATCATATACAAATAACTCGAAACTTGGACGTGTCAAATATTTGACTTCAAATCATATACAAAATAGCTCGAAACTTGGACGTGTCAAATCCTTGACTTCAGATCATATACAAAATAACTCGAAACTTGAGTATGTCAAATCTTGGACTTCAGATCATATACAAAATAACTCCAAACTTAGACGTGTCAAATTTTGGACTTCAGATCATATACAAAATAAATCGAAACTTGGACGTGTCAAATCTTGGACTTCAGATCATATACAAAATAACTCCAAACTTAGACGTGTCAAATATTTGACTTCAAATCATATACAAAATCGCTCGAAACTTGGACGTGTCAAATCTTTGACTTCAAATCATATACAAACAACAAACTTGGATATATCAGATCCTTGACTTCAAATCATATACAAAACTCTGAGAAAGCAAGAACTTCAAACAATCACGTGCTTATTAAACTGTCACTTTAAGGTGACGTGCAGCATGAATTAATGCGAATCGTTTGTCTGTTGTTATGGAGAGTTTCGGCGAGTATAAAGTATATCTTTATTTAGTTCAAGCTACTTGGAAAAAAAAAATTGTTAGCACATTAAGAAGCTTAGATTGTGCTCTAACCTATCAAAGCATTCATTTTATAAAAGCTTATGATAAGTGTTCCGAGTAGACGCTATATGATAGAAAGCACTTTGATCACACTACGTTATTCATGCACTATATAAACACCGAACCGACAAGATATATAAGACCATAAAAAGGTGATACAGTTTCGTTCACGCAACATCACCTGAATAGAAACTTTACACATACCGAATAGCACAGAGGGGAATAATCCCCATAAAAGATATGGATCCGTGCACTAAGAGTACGCTGTTTTCGGTTATAACTATATCTTATAGACCTGTTGACAGCCAGCCCTGATTCTACACTCTACTATGAACACTGTATAACCTTTCATCTTGCCAGTGATCGATGTGTGTGTGTGTGTGTGTGCACGAGCAGGCTTATTACACTCTTACAAACATTACATTCACTCAGAAAATATCAAAATAAACATACAGAGTTTGTTGAACAACAACTGCTCTAATTTTATCTTCAAATCATAGTCGCTTGACTACGATGTTTTGTACCTTTTTACTGTTCACTAAGTTGCCTTTCGGATCCAAGAAATTTATTTGAATATGGTTGAATTTTGGAGGATTTTCAATACTTCACCTGATTCAAACAAGACGTAAGTTTAAACCAGCCAACCAGGAGGTAGGATTCTCTCTGCCAAGTTAAATTACAAATGACGACTAAGTAAAAGAAAACAAAACGCGTTTTGTTATATGAAAAACGTTTTTCTCTCGGAAAGATGAGCTCGATCTCAAAATGGCTTCCCAGCAATGGTGAAATTCATCAGATAAACATTATTACAAACTGTGATTATGGGAACATTTTAAACCGGATTAATAGTTCTCCCTTTTTACACTAAACAACTGGTGCTGTATATTATGTCAATCTTGAAACAAGATTGTATGCGTCTTTGAATCCTGGAACCTTTCACTCTCTCTTTTTACACTAAATAACTGGTGTTGTATATTATGTCAATCTTGAAACAAGATTGCATGTGTCTTTGAATCCTGGAAACTTTCACTCTCTCTTTTTACACTAAAGAAGCTGGTGTTGTATATTATGTCAATATTGAAACAAGCTTGCATGCGTCTTTGAATCCTGGAAACTTTCACTCTCTCTTTTTACACTAAACAACTGGTGTTGTAAATGATGTCAATCTTTAAAGAACGTTGTGTTACTTTGTAAAATTTCACTTCTTTCTAAGGACTTCAATAAGGTCCGTAACATGAAATTGAAACATTATCTTTATTGTAACGTTTTAAAAGACGTAAATTGTTTTTTTTTGTGGGATTAATAAATGCTAAAGAAGAGGATGTAGTTGATTAGTACACATACTTTCCTTGCTCATTGCTATTCATGAGGTCCGTACGTGATTACTAAGAAACGAACAAAACAGAACTATCATTTTTAGTGCAGGTCTGAGTGGAACATCTAATGTATATTTCAACACTGTTTAATGGTTATCAAGAATCTTTACTTCATGTAGAAACTTGCACAATTATAGGAACTTCTGAGTGAAAGTACAGAAGGGTATGTAATGATACATCAACCACGTTGTAGCTGTTACATCTAGTGCTGACGAAGCCTCTCGGCCAATACCAGAGCTCTTAAGACTGGGAAATATGCTCAGAAAGTTCTATCTTATTATGCATAGAGGTTGAAAAAACTGATTTCAAATTATTATTGGTTTTATTCTTTTTATCTCGTGGCATCTTCGTTGTATTTTCAGTTGTTTGTTGTTAAGACTAAAGCTACACAATGGGCTTTCTGTTCTGTGTCCACCACGGGTATTGAAACCCAGTTTTCAGTGTTAAAAGCTTTCAGACTTATAACCACTGGGGGGTGGGTGGGGCGGGGGGCTCATACCACTTTTGGCTCTCTTGGACGAACGATATGTAGATATAAGATATGTAGTAATCTGGCCGTTTACTTCAGATATGTAGTAATATGGCCGTTTATATCAGATATGTAGTAATCTGGCCATTTACTTAAGATATATAGTTACCTGGCCGTTTACTTCAGATATGTAGTAATCTGGCTGTTTGTATCACATATGTTGTAATATGACCTTTTACTTCAGATATGTTGTAATATGACCTTTTATATAAGATATGTAGTAATATGGCCGTTTACTTCAGATATGTTGTAATTTGGCCGTTTGTATAAGATATGTAGTAATATGGCCATTTACTTCAGATATATAGTAATCTGGCCGTTCACTTCAGACATGGAGTAACATGGCCCTTTATATCACTGCTACAAAGAAAGTGGCACACAAGTTAATTTAAGATCGATATATATAGAGAACAAATTCATTAAATGTTGTGTTTGTTTTAGAGCAAAACCATATTGGGCTATCTGCTGTATCTGCCGCGGAGAATCAAACTCCGGATTCCAGCAATGTAAGTCCGTGAAGTTACCACTGTCCCACCGTGGTCCTCGTTATATGCATTGTCTAAAAACGCTTTCTCACATATAAAGAAGCTATTTTTCTAACACACACTGTTAGTAAGTGTTAGCAAGTAAGAAATATATAACATGCGCAAAAAACAACTTACAAAATAAGTGAAGAACAAAGTCATATCTAATCTCCAATTAAAGCATGTTGCAAAGAACAAATTATACTCTTTGAAATTTATGCGTAATTAAAGCTTTTTTGCTTACTTAAAATTCTTTTTCATGCTGAGGTACATTCATTTGCCGCCCCCCTAGTGGCACAGCGGAATGTCTACAGACTTATCGGGTTTCGATACCCGTGGTAGGCAGAGCACAGATATCCTTTTGTGTAAATTTGTGTTAATAACATACAACAACAACAACTTTATAGATAAATCTATATAAAAGAAAAACTATTTAAGCAGGAATTTAGATATCAAACCTATTTATGAACACTTATTATATTTAATTCAAACAGAAGTAGATAGGACGTTAGATATTATTGTTGTTGCTTTCATTAATAATATTAATTGTACTGTTTCCTAAAATAGTTTCCGTTTTGCATATAAATAACATACTTGAAGCTTTTTTGGTTAATCACCGAAAGTCTGTAGAAATAGGGTGTGGATATGGTTTTCAGAGCAAAGCCACCGGGCAGAATCGAACTCCTGATTTTAACGTTGTAATTCCGTAAACTTGCCACTGATCCACTGGGGGACGCATATAAATAAGACATATCAACATAAATATTTTATTCCCTTTAAATTCAGAAAAAAAAATTTATTTCCCCTTGTTTTGAAGAGAATGCGGGAAACGAACTCCTGATTTTAGCGTTGTACATCCGTAGATACAAGGAGACCTATAGAAATAATACATAACAACTAATATCTTGCATTCCCTTTAAATTCAGAAAAAAATGCATTATTTCCCCTTGATTTGTAGAGAATGCAGATATTCTGGTTGTTGTATATCATTTTTTTAACGTGGTTCTTACTATATACCGCTCTCCATTGTCACAGCGGTAAGTCTGTTGACTTATAATACTAAAAATTGGGTTTCAATACCCGTTGTGGGAACGGTACAGAGAGCCCATTGTGCAGCTTTGTGTTTAACTAAAAAAAAAAAACAGTCTATACAAGACATAAATTATTTTGGCCCGTTTGTTTAATCATCTTCGTCTCTGTAAATGTGTTCTAAAGGATTAAATCGTGCTGTGCTATTCAAGGCGATTTTTTTTTTTTGCCCGAATCATTTTGTTAAGAATATATAAATTGCAGATAGACTACAGAAAGGTAGACTGTAATAATGATACTGAATTGACACAAGAATTCTTATACCTCTTTGACCGTCTTGCCACGTTTTTCTCTACTCAAATTTAAAGAACAGAGTCGATATCTCAGGACTACAGGGAACAATAACACTGAAAAAAAAGGATGTAACAATAAAAACACTTATCTTGAAACCATCAGATAACTCTTCACGTTACAACTTGAGAAAAACTTGAAGAATTTTGAATAATCACCAAAAGTCCATCGATTCGCAATCTGAAGGTCGTGGGTTCGAATCCCCGTCACACCGAACATGTTCACTATTTCAGACGTGGGGGCGTTATAATGTGACGGTCAATCGCACTATTCGTTGGTAAAAAAGATGCCCAAAAGTTGGCGCTGGGTGATATTGATTAGCTGCTTTCCTTTTAGCCTATCACTGCTAAGTTAGGCGCAGCAAGCACGGATAGCCCTCGTGTAGCTTCACGTGAAATTCAAAAGAAACCAGTCAAAATTCTGTAATTCACATGGATAATTTTATTTGTTTGTATAAGATAAAGACCTTTACATTTTTATAATATTTGTAGACTATTTCTTCAAGAGTAAATATACATAGCTTACGAACAATTGCAGTTATAAGTTGGGCTTATCAAATAAAACGGTAATTTTATAGCCAAAATATAAAGCAGAAAAAACGTAACAAAATTACTGTAGCCTTTTCTGTTTACGTAATTATGTACCTATAGAACAGGTCTACAACCTTTCATTTGCCTACTTTTAATTTATTTTAGAGTCACGTGAAGTTTTCCAGAAAACTTCAAAATTAAAGCAATTCCATTCTTCGTCTACCAATAAAAAAAAAATTGGTACGAGTATTCTTTTTCTCAGTGGTGTAAATGTGAAGAGGAGAGTACAGTGTTAAAAATGTGAAATCTGTTTTAAAACGAATTTCGAAAATAACGTGCATTTCGCCATTATTCCCCGCTGTGGGAAGTAAGTCCTAAAAAGTAGCGCTTGGAACGCGAGCGCCTAGCGACCACGGCCAGCGTATCTTTACTATATTTCTCACAAATTCTATGACATATACTAACTCTAGGACTAGCGCCATTATGCAAAAGTTCAATCTGTTTCTATGTATTTGTTGAATGAAAAAAAACAACCATTAAGAAAAATAAAAGATATCTTCCTCCCTTTCGTCCGGTCACTCTCGTTCTCAAAGTTCGTTTCGCATAGCTCAGCGCAGAACGAGAGTGTCGTCCACTGTTTCTATGTATTTGTTGAATGAAAAAAAAAACAACCATTAAGAAAAATATATGATATCTTCCTCCCTTTCGTCCGGTCACTCTCGTTCTCAAAGTTCGTTTCGCATAGCTCAGCGCAGAACGAGAGTGTCGTCCACTGTTTCTATGTATTTGTTGAATGAAAAAAAAACAACCATTAAGAAAAATAAAAGATATCTTCCTCCCTTTTGTCCGGTCACTCTCGTTCTCAAAGTTCGTTTCGCATAGCTCAGAGCAGAACGAGAGTGTCGTCCACTGTTTCTACAGCTTCCGAAGTTTTCTCAAACGTTGTCATTCTTAAAAGAACACACTTTCCAATCCCTTGATAACGTGTGTGATATTAGCAATATCCTGATCTGCATATTCCTTATCTATACGAATTGCTGAGCTTTAAAAAACCAATATGAATATAATGTAAATGTTTTAGGTTGATGTAGCCAAAAACAATACGTTAATTCCATACAAACACGCTTGAGCTAAAGAATCAAACACCAAATATCACTATAGCTCAAAATAAACCAACTTGCGAAAACTCACATTACATCATTTTATTAGTGCGCTGTAAAACTGAGTTTATTCTCACTTTGACTCCTAATTCCCTTAAGAATCATTACTGAGTTATCCTGAAAAAATATTCTGTGGTGAATTAGGAGTTAAGTGAATATAAATTCAGTTTTACAGCACAATAATTAAATTATGGAATGTTAGTAATGGCAAGTTGCGTAATTTTGCTGTGTTTATGAGATATCACTTACTGTTTGAGCTAAAGCGGAATTTTTTTTTACACTCAAGCGTTTTTGGATGGATAAAATTCCAGTTTTTATATTTTATTGAAGCTAAATCTACATTAATGTTGTATCCTTGGTTTATGTACGTACATACAACGCGTTTCAATTTAATGTTGTATCCTTGGTTTATGTACATACATACAACGCGTTTCAACTTAATGTTGTATCCTTGGTTTATGTACGTACATACAACGCGTTTCAACTGCATTTTTGAAATCCGCTTTTATGAAAACTTTCCAGCCTCTGAGAATTTTTATATTTTAATTGATAATTTACGAGCTGTAAAAAAGAAAAGTATCAAGGGAATACAACTGTTAAATACTAAACTATAAAATACACTAGTTTTGAAAAATGATGAGTATAAAACATAATGATGGGGAAAGCTACATCCTGATACACCTGGCATCAACTGCTGCATACGTTAACAACATTACAAAGAAATAAGACATACAATAATGAAGAAGGACACGAGATCTGAATGAAAAACACCAACCTCTGGGCCATTTTTTTTATACTACGCGAAGGTGCTAGAACTTGAAATGATTGCATTGAACAGTCTTTAATAAACGAGATTTTCTTAAAACGTTTCTTCGAGACGAAACATCGATAGAGAAACACATTTCTATTCTAATCTATTTGCATTAACGTGTGGTTGTAGTAGAAAAATTAAAGTAACTTTAGCTAAATTGTCATGTTGGGAAGAACGTATAGATTTTTAATGTATACCAAAAAAAAATCGTAACTTCTTCAACATTATCAGAAACTGTATCTGATGAACGGCGTAGCGAAAGAGACCCCCCCCCCCCCACACACACTTTTCAATATGTCCCAATAAAAATGCATACAATTAAGAAAATTACTCTCAGGGAAAGCAAGAGAATGCATAAAACCTAACGCGAATCCTGAACTCCGGTCATAATGGGTTGGTCTGTGGTGCACAATCCTTCGCTTCGCTCGATCAATTAAACTCCCCCCTCCTTTTAGTTTATTTCCTATACCCCCTGTAACTTATTCACTAATACGCAGTCCAGTTGTGAACTGAAAATGATAATCTACGGTGTTAATGTATATACATCTTAGTATTTCTTTGATAATCTACGGTGTTAATATATATATACATCTTAGTATTTCTTTGATAATCTACGGTGTTAATGTATATATACATCTTAGTATTTCTTTGATAATCTACGGTGTTAATGTATACATACATCTTAGTATTTCTTTGATAATCTACGGTGTTAATGTATATATACATCTTAGTATTTCTTTCCTTCTAGCTCATCGTTCTATTTGATTTCGGTTTTACTGAAGGTTGCACGGACTAAATATGATTGACTGTTAAAAGTGTTGTTATACAGAGATTGATATGCAGTTGAACTGGAAAGAGCAGGATATTTTAGGGCTCATATCACTCAAAGTTCTTTCCTGTATGTCTACCGTTCAGTTTTGTATTCTCTAAAACTGTTCATATACAACATACAATGATATATTTTCATCATACACTAGGAGATAGTTCTTGACTTTAAAGTAGGAATATCGAATTAAACTGAAAAAACTGTTAGCTAATGTTGCTTAAAGTCTACTTACTGTCTTCGTTAAAGTAGAAATACCGAATATAACTGGCAGAAACGTCAACAGTAACTTCGTTGATCTATTATGTAGATTAAATGTAAAATTTTTCGTGTTGTTTCAATCATAATTCTCGATATTTTGAATAACTGAGAACGTAATTTCCTGATATAAATACCATCTTTAAGATAATCAGCTCATAACAATGGAATCAATGCAATATATTAATCAAGTTAGTTTAAATGAACATATTTTATACTGAATAATTTTCTCGGATGTCAATCAGAACTGTATTATAATATATATTATAATCATTATTCAAACAATATAATAATATATAAAATTACTGCTACTTATTTCAGCAGGAATTAAGGGTTAACGTATAACTGGTTAAATTACTGCTACTTGTTTCAGCAGGAATTAAGGGCTAACGTATAAGTGGTTAAATTACTGCTACTTATTTCAGCAGGAATTAAGGGCTAACGTATAACTGGTTAAATTACTAATACTTACTTCAGCAGGAATTAAGGGCTAACGTATAACTGGTTAAATTACTGCTACTTATTTCAGCAGGAATTAAGGGTTAACGTATAACTGGTTAAATTACTAATACTTACTTCAGCAGGAATTAAGGGTTAACGTATAACTGGTTAAATTACTAATACTTACTTCAGCAGGAATTAAGGGTTAACGTATAACTGGTTAAATTACTGCTACTTATTTCAGCCGGAATTAAGAGTTAACGTATAACTGGTTAAAACTGTAATTCCAGTAACTCTGAAGGCCTACGGCTACTTTTAGACATGACCAAGATCTGTTGGAAATAAATATATTTTCCATGATATTTTCAGATATTAGAATAATGTTCATTTATGATTGTGATGAAATTTTGTCAATCCAATCTTACCCGCAAGGATATTTTAAACTATCAATATTCAGAAAACCAATATATATATTGCGAAGGTGATAAAATAAAGAAATTAGACCTCAGAAGATAAACCACCTCAAAAATTATGACTTTATTTTACTTCTTTGAATTTCTAATACATCCCCATAAACAATATATGAGTGTTACTTGTTCTTGTGCCTTTCACAAACAGAAAAAGCAAAACAATAATTGAAGCAGAATTTTATTATGCCTTTTTTTTAAATGGAAATGAATCTAAGCAATAGAAACTTTTTCTTTAAGTTAAGTGTGTTTTTTTTATAGTTTATTTCTATAAGTATATAATATAAATGTCAGGTAAGGCATATTTGAAGCTTCACTAGACACAAAGTTCAGAACAACACAGGATTTTTCAGATGGATGGAAAAAAAAAGACATTTCAAGTGAATTTCTTTTACGTATGAGATGCAAGTTATAGTGTGGTGAAGCCTGAAAAAAGCGGTAAGACAAAGTGAAATCTGCTCAATTTCTCCGCTAAAAGATTCTTCGACCCCGAGAAACGGAGCCCGTGTAATGATCCTACAACTAAAAGTATATGAACGTTACGTTTCGAGACTTTGTATGCAAAACATTTTTTATTTAGTTGGATTATTTTTCTGCAAATAGCCTTAACAAATGGAAAAATGCAATATCTCTTTCATCTTTGACTTCTTAGGAACTCTTCAGCGTTTGATATTAAAGCCTGTATGAAAATTATTGGTATTATTATTATTAAATTATAGCCAAACATAAAGTTGAAAATAGAATTTATTCGAAAACCATATTACACTAGGTAATTTCTGAGGTCGTATTGTTTTTTTTAACGCTTCCTAAGTTTTAAATCAATTCTGTTATAGAATGATTGACACACACACTTTTATTATTCCTCCCCAATTATAATTATGAAAAAAATAGTTCTCAACAATAAGTTCAGATTTGAATATTTTAACAATACTTTCAGATGTATTGAATACTCAGAAATAATAAGAACAAATCAACATTGTTTAGACAGTTGATATTATTTGTCCATGATGTTCTAAAACGACTACAATTGTTTAAATATATATAAGTATAATAGTACTGTCTGTTGTATATCTATGTAACTACTTCTATATAAATATAACGGTACTGTCTGTTGTACGTCCATGTAACTACTTCTATATAAATATAATAGTACTGTCTGTTGTATGTCCATGTAACTACTTCTATATAAATATAATAGTACTGTCTGTTGTATATCCATGTAATTACTTCTATATAAATATAACAGTACTGTCTGTTGTATATCCATGTAATTACTTCTATATAAATATAACAGTACTGTCTGTTGTATATCCATGTAATTACTTCTAGATAAATATAACGGTACTGTCTGTTGTACGTCCATGTAACTACTTCTAGATAAATATAACGGTACTGTCTGTTGTAC
>NW_013670508.1:49747-62432 GCF_000517525.1 Limulus polyphemus | reverse complement strand
GTTTTCGGTCAATCCTACTATTCATTGGTAAAAGTTGGCGGTGGTGGTGATGACTAGCTGCCTTTCCTCTAGTCTGTTACTGCTAAATGAGGGACAGCTAGCTTTATGCAAAATTCGAAACAAACAAATTCACTGCCTGCTTAAGTTGTGTCTTCTTAAAAATTATTTTCTGTAGTCACGCATATCACAAGACTGAAAATTCTAAACAAAACAACAATAAACATTTTACAGTACTTCGTAATACATAAACACTTTTTATTATATCAGTCAAAAATACGACGCATGGACAGATAAAGATGTTTGTGCTCTCCTCTTTCGACACTATTTGTAATTAATATATTAGTGATATACTACGCATAACATACTGTTATGTCTGTGTTCGTTTGTTAATTTTCCGTAGAAATCTCTGCGACACAAGTCCTTTCTTAAATAAAACTAGTTTATTCTTTCTCAATATACTTAATTTCCACAGTCACTTTAACTTAAACTCACGCTATAATTCACAACGATTCACGCACTTTACTTACGGTGCCCGCTTGACTCGATTATCCATGTCTATATCTTCAATCTCTCTATCTGCAACTACTTTCTCGCCGTCACTTTATTTTCCGGCTTATATACTATAAAAGCGTACATCTCGTCTCTTCGTGAATCTTCTAGATAATCATCAGGTGTTACTAGCGTCACGTGACTTCCGCTGTCGTAATAATACCATTAATTTACAAATTTACCTGCTCAAGCGACTTTCAGTGGTTTCATGTGTCCTATTGTATCTTTTTCGATTTTATGTGGCTTAGAAAATAATTATACAACAGACAGTACCATTATATTTATATAGAAGTAGTTATATAGATACATACAACAGACAGTACTGTTATATTTATATAGAAGTAGTTACATGGACATACAACAGACAGTACCATTATGTTTATATAGACTTAAAACTCTACATTCTTTATCTAGTCCTTTAGAGAATCACAAGACTTAGAAGAGTGTATAATAATAGAACTTCAACATCACTATATTCGCCATAACCATTACCAACTACGTGTTTCACTCAATCCAGAAGAGGTAGAACACAACAAACATAATTGATGAGTTCTGATATTAAACGAAAGACCTCCTGAGCAGTAACTTGGAGAAACAAAAGATACAAATGAAATACTATTTTTACACATCTCTGGTTTAAAATATAAGATGGATAAATTAAGAGGAATGTGAAAAATAAAATCTGAAGTTTACCCGAGTTTTATCACAAATGTTAGGCCTATTGATTTGTTTCATTTTTGTAAATGGTTCAAGTCTTAGGACTAAGTGTATAACAAGATATTCGTGATACAGGCGTAACTGCAGCGTAAGCGGAAATGTTATACAGTAAGAGATTAGCCTAGTTTCCCGAAGTATTAGGTCGTTCATTTTTAATAAGGGCAATAAATGATCGGTAGTGCACTCTAAACAGATGAGATCTGTGATTTAAAATAATTAAGAATATGGACTTCAGGATTCTACTAAAAATATAAAATGAACATCTTTAGTTGATGATATTTTACTATTAGATGTGTGATCTGTCGATTGAAGCTGACCCGTTCCAAGTAGGGAAAGTTCTTGTTTTAATAAAATAATTACTGTAACTTCACAGCTTGCTCCACAAGAAGTGCTGTTAGTGCATTATTTTTGTACTATGCTGGCAGATCATGTGTATATCAGACAATTGTAGTGGCGCTGTCCATAGAACAAACCGTGTACTTGGTGAATATTCCCTACTTACACAAAATCCCAGATTTCATTATGCTCCAGTGCTCTGTTCACTCTCCACCACATAGCCTGCTTGACTGTGATAAACCAAACACCGCGAGAAAAAAACTGTTAAGTTTTTATATAGAATTAAAAACGTATGAACTCTGTATAATACGATTTATTCTTTGAAAATAGCTTGAAAGAAAATATATAAATGACAAAACATACATACTAAACATTTTTATATTGCATTCATATTTATCGTTTTATCGAAATTGAAAAAAAACAAAAAACGAATCAATTATTTAACGATATCAATGATTATCTAGTGGAATTTTTTTTGGCAATTTCTGCGTTGTTTTATTTTGTAATGAGATGATATGTGTTCGTAGAATATTAATTCACGTTACAAATATTTAAAATAATTATTTCTAAATAAAAAGTTCATTTTCTGGGTGGACCAAGATTTTAGGGCAAGAACTGTGAATACTGGAAGCAGGGTCATGACGATCGCACACGTTTTATTATTTGTAAATGTTTAAAGCACACAAATGTTTTTTTCATTATAATCAGTTGAATGACGAGCGCAGGTAATGGATGTGTTTGATATTGTAAATGTGTGCAAAAATAGACTTATATCAAGTAACGAAAACATACAACAGTAATTTATCACGTAAGATTAAAAAGATTAACTATTTTTCGGTTACATTTCATGTGAGGTTAATAAGGAAATTTTGGTAAGGTATTTCCAACTAAGTATTACTATATATTTCTGAATAGTAATAGGAAGAATGAACCCCCCAACATAACCTTTTCTTAACTCCGAGACTTGTTTTCTCCAAGTCATTCATTTACAGGACGCAGTTCATCATCTACAAACTCGTCACCTTCCAAAGGGTTTAACTTCATCCACTGGTAGTTTTCATAAGGTGAGGAAGATGTATTTTCTTCTTCCAAATCGCGAAACCCAGTTTTTTTAACAGCTGGGTACAAATGGTAAACATCTTTTTCATTTGGGTCATATAGATCATCATATTCGTTAATGTAGGAATCCTCCAAATTTTCCTTTTTATCAAGAGAAGGTGATTCTTCTTCTTGGTCATCAATTTCGTAAGCTACTTCTTCAACAGGGTGGAGGTTAGGTTCATTTAGTTCAGAATCGCTAAAATCATCTTCCAGTAATAAATCTTCCTCATCATCTTTTAAATGTAATTGGTTTTGTGGAGGAGCAAGAGGTTCTCCCAGAAGATTCCAGGGAGCAAGCTGGAACTCAAGTGGTGATATGAAGCCATCCCCTGTAGATCAAAACAATTATTTAATTCTGCTGACAACCTTATTGAAATTGAATATTTAGTTTTAACAAATTGTAACTACGTCTTTTATTTTCTACCTTCTTGTAAGGTAAAATATATAACTTAATGTCAAGCTTTTCAGTAGTTGTTGACATGTTTGAAAGTTGAATCATTTACATGTACTTTAAACTGAATATATTTAACATGTGGAAGTCATTAAATGACTAAACAGCACGTAATATTCGACTCGCGAAGGGGTAATGGTAATCAGACAAAGCGCTAAGTTAACTGAAAAACTTAGTTATTATCGGATATATAGAGTGCGATGTGTTTAGTTACAACGTTTCTCTAGGTTAACCTGGCACCATCAGCTACAGTAACTAGGTGAAACGTTGTAACCATACGACATACGCCTATCTGATAATAAAAAGTTTTTCATATATACTAACAGAATACTTCCTTTAATTATTTAAAGCATTAAGTTGATTGGTGTAGTTATATCTGAATATCAGCTTGTATCTATGTAACTACTTCTATATAAATATAACGGTACTGTCTGTTGTACGTCCATGTAACTACTTCTATATAAATATAATAGTACTGTCTGTTGTACGTCCATGTAACTACTTTGTAGGGTGTAAACGGATTTTTACCAAAATTGGTATGGATGTTCATTAGGTCCATGGGGAGACACATACAAATTTTCAGTTTTGCATCTTGAGTTTTACGGTTTATAAAGGCGTTTTTGCATTTTTTTACCACTGTTTCGCCCCCCTGTTGATGGTCTTCACCAAATATGGCATTAAGGTTTATTGGGTCCATGCAGAGATACATGCAAATTTGCGGTTTCACATTTTGTGTTTTTTTTATGGGCGTTTTTTTACAATTACATATAAGGGATAACCTTTTATTAATCACGAATAACTTCCGTCCAGGGGACGGGTATTCCAGCTACTAATTAATATTTGTATCCAGATGTTCTTACACATTCTAGTTGATTGGTTGTAATTAAGCACAATGCTACACAATGGGCTATCTGTGCCCTGCCCATCACGGGGATCGCAAAAATAGATAAAATAGAGAAAAAATAGTTTATAAACATGTTTTGCATATTATGTCACATCATTCTGGTTCTGGCTACATGTTATATAAATGGTTATTAATATTATTTAAATTCTCTAGTGCATGTTGATGTATAGAAGACATATTAACACCAGAAATAAACGACCTTATAACACCCAAATGTAGTTTTTATTTAATTAGACACTCAGCGTTTCAAATGTACTGTCAGTTTCGGTTCGTGTTTTAATGAACGCTCCTGATGAAGTTGTAAAGCTAAACGTTGAGTGTGTAAATAAATAAAACAACAACATTTTGGTGTTATAAGGTCGTTTATTTCTAGTATTAATGGTTCGTGATATTGGTATGCTTTTGATTGAAGATTACGCAAGGCTTTGTAATACATATAACAAAAGTATTTTTGAATTCATTATATAACACGTTTGAAGTCGTAGCTTCGGAAAACATGGTAGGTTTTAACCTTTTAGTTCTTGTAGAATACATAAAATTGCGAATATATTCTATTTATGTTCTTTATTAGGTTAGAAAATGTAGTTTCTGCAATCAACGTAGTTTAGGTTTTGTTTTTAATTTTGCTCCATTTCGTAGCACTTGATTAATATTTTAATCACGAACTGGAAGGCCTTTTTAAACTACATCTCTGAATTGTACGATATGTTGTTCTTCTACAGAAGTTTTCTATATGTTTCTATGTTATGCTTTCTTGAGTAAAGAGCCAAGGATGATGGGATTTGTTCCGACGAATCAAATGAGTGTGTTATCTCTGATTTTTACAATATGTTATTCTTTTACAGAAGTTTTCTGTATGTTTCTATGTTATGCTTTCTTGAGTAAAGAGCCAAGGATGATGGGATTTGTTCCGACGAATCAAATGAGTGTGTTATCTCTGATTTTTACAATATGTTATTATTTTACAGAAGTTTTCTGTATGTTTCTATGTTATGCTTTCTCGAGTAAAGAGCCCAGGATGATATGTAACACACTCATTTGATTCGTCGGAACAAATGACGGCCACAATCTGCTATTATTTAAACGAGCTAAATTCTGTATTTTTTTTCCAACGTTAATATAATTGATATGTAAAAAAATATATTTAAGTAATGATAATCTTTTTATCCTTGATCTAATTAACTTTGTTTTACTTTTTTTTTGTCTTACAATATGGCAGAGAGTATGCGCTTTTGCTACCAAGTGGCATATTTAATTATTAGTAAACCTTTGACTATCAAGTGGCATATCTAATTATTAGTAAACCTTTCATATACCATACAGATATCATGATTTTACTTCATACATGTACTGGATACCAATTTTCTGGTTCGCAGTATTCTGTACACCTAACTTATATTTTGAGAATCGCATGCTTATAGGCCCGGCATGGCCAGGTGGACTCGCAATCTGAGGGTCGTGGGTTCGAATCCCCGTCACACCAAACATGCTCGCCTATTCAGCCGTGTGGTCGTTATAATGTGACGGTCAATCCCACTATTCGTTGGTAAAAGAGTAGCCCAAGAGTTGGCGGTGGGTGGTGGTGATTAGCTGCCTTCCCTCTAGTTTTACACTGCTAAATTAGGGACGGCTAGCGCAGATAGCCCTCGTGTAGCTTTGCGCGAAATTCAAAACAAACCAAACGCATGCTTATAACGGGCAAATATTTTATTTTCCAAAACCGACACTTCAAATCAGAATAATCTAAATACAAGAGAAGAATCTGCTGGTGAAGAGAGAGATATGACCAAGTTATTCCGAAGTCTGAACTGAGCTAAGAAGTATGAAACGTTCTCACGTTCTGAGTAGCGCTGACAGGACAGAGAAACTACTACCGTGTATCATCGACTTTCACGATACGAACATTGTACTAAGCCTATCAGATAGATAGCTACAGTCTGTAGAGCATTTTAAGGCTTAACGTTCACATTCCAGTTTTCTATACTCTTTACTTAAACGTGCTTGCTTTTGTCTTTGCACGTGTTCTTTGTATTACTTCCTTGTTTACCATTAGTCCTATCCACTTTTAACAGTATGTGACGCGAGTCTATAGGTTTTCAGTTTATATGCAGGTAGATAATATTATAGACTCTATCAACCAGTACTGATCGCCTACTTTATAAACCATAAAGTAAATATACCGTCTTACTATTCACTCATCAAGCACAATGTCAAATATATATATAACCACATCAATGTTTGCTTGAATTTTTCCAACATTGTGATGTTTGATAAAAATGGACCTAATACAAAAAAACTAGTCAGGAAATGTTAGGTTTAAGTGGTTGAAAAATATAAAAAGTTTCACACTTTCAACAGAAAAAAATAACACCACCTATCGTGGAAACTGTATCGTAATTACATAAAGTATTAAAAAGCGATATTAGAGTTTGGTTTGTTTTTAATTTCGTGCAAAGCTACACGAGGACTAACTACGTTAGCCGTCCCTAATTTAGCAGTGATAAACTAGAAAAAAGGAAGCTAGTCAACAACACTCACCGCCAACTCTTGGGGCTATTCTTTTAGTTCAACGAATAGTGGGATTGACCGTTATATTGTAACGCCCCTATTGGCCAAAGGGAAAGGACAAGTATGTTCAGTGACGAGGATTCGAATCCGCGACCCTCAGATAGCGAGTCGAGCGCCTTAACCACCAGGCCATGTTAGGATTCGACATAAGAATGATACACACACACAACTGGTCTGTTGGTGAAACAACAGTAAGTCTACGGAATTACAACGCTAAAGTCAGGAGTTCGATTCCCTTCGGTGGACACAGCAGATAACCGGTGTGGCTTTGCTATAAAAAGCACACACACAACTGGTCTGTCGGTGAAACAACAGCAAGTCTACGGAATTACAACGCTAAAGTCAGGAGTTCGATTCCCTTCGGTGGACACAGCAGATAACCGGTGTGGCTTTGCTATAAAAAGCACACACACAACTGATTTCTTTGTCTCTTTCAACAAACTGTATTTCATCTTGAATCGTAATGTTAGGGATAAGTTACTAAATATACACGTTTTTAATGTTAAAAAAGACAAAACGTTTAACCTTTTTCTTTGTAAATCTCCAGTAATCTTAAGAAGAGTCTACTTTGAGTCTCCATTGGGAGACACAGTGGATAGAGACTAATGTTTATGACGTGAAAGAACCTTACGAGGGTCCCTTTCATACACTTAGACCATAAAGATATGTTTAGATTGTAGATTAACAATTTTCAAGGTGGAGGTAGCCCTTGTTCTTAATGGCATTGGAAAACAAAGGAAAATGGATCAAATTCTAGAACCAGAACCATCCAGAGAGAAACCTGCAACGAGTCGTACCCTAGTGTATCATTTTACCGGTGAGAATTCTCAAACACAAGAGCCAATGACAAAAGACGTCCACATGGCCCAGACAACAGTACACAATATAATCAATAAAGATTCCCCTCTAGAACAGTGACACAAGTTGCTTCCACTACATATATGTTCAACTTTCGCAATCCTCAAGTATCTGAAGTAGAAACTACACTACTCTATACGAAGTCATACCAGTCAGCTTGTATACGTAGCGTATAGGTACTTTTGTACGTTTGCATTGTTGAAATAGGCGCTTGGAAACCATTGTCATAGTAAATTATAATGATTATGGAGAGTCATCAGCGTGGAGGGGTGTGCTTTGGGCATGACAACCTGACAACGGAGACTTTTGAAATGGCAACTACGTTGCAGGGCTATTATCAAGATGTGCAGTCGCTAAATAGAGCGTGACCGTAAATGATGACCCGTACTTTAACGGCGTGTTGAGGCTCCAAAAATCATTATGATATAACTACAGGTGATCAAAGTACGCTGAGTTATTGAGCTTCACCACTGACCTTTTCGTCTAGATGACGACTTTATCCAACTTCAAAGTAGACTCTTCTTAAGACTGACGTTGTATGACCTTCTCAAAAGCGATTGCTTTTCGGTGGCATCACACGAAATGCCAAACCATATAAAAGTGTAGTTCTCGTACAATCTGTCCCACCGCAACTTTATATCGGCTGCGATTGTCACATTACTTGCTGATTTGCATATTCAAAATCGCTTTAATATAACATACTCAACCCTGCATATTTTTCTGTTTCTACTACATTTCTAGAACATGGAGCTGCTGACCTAAAAGTCTGTTCCATGGCGTTTCCATTAAAAGTTTGTGTTCTGTCAATAAACGTACCAACACACACTTAAACTCACTTTACATGAACACTGTGTCGGTTAAAGATAGGTGTTGATTGTGTTCTGTCAATAAACGTACCAACACACATTAAACTCACTTTACATGGACACTGTGTCGGTTAAAGATAGGTGTTGATTGTGTTCTGTCAATAAACGTACCAACACACACTTAAACTCACTTTACATGAACACTGTGTCAGTTAAAGATAGGTGTTGATTTCATAATGCAAAGCTACACACTGGGCCATCTGCACTCTGTCCACCGTGGGGAATAAGACCCCAGATTTTAACTTCTGAGTTCGTAAACTTAATGCTGACCTACCGGGAGACAAAAATAGTATGAAAAGAAATATTCATGAACGTTACATTTGTGTTCTACTCTTGTCTTTGTTGGTATCAAAAAGAGAGTTTGAAACTGTTTGTTGTGCTTGAAGTCAAAGAATTGTGTGAAATAATGAGAAGTTATGGATTTAAACAACGGTGGAAAATGACTCAAACTTTACAGTTGGAATGTACTTAGTAGGCTTAACTTTCTTTATACGTATATATATATATATGTGTGTGTGTGTGTGTTGTGTGTGTTTGAGTGGTTTCAAATTACTTGTGTTACCAGACAAAATGTAATAAAGAGCGTCTAATGAGACTTTCCTATTTCGATAGGCTTGTTCATTAAACTCCTAATTTCAATGTGTTTTAATGAAACAAACGACGACATCTTTTGATATTCTCTCTCTATATATATATATTTAATTCAAATATTATGTAATGCTTTTAAAATCAAGCTCATATAAAATAAAGTTCACAAAATCAATATAAACAGAATATCTCACAAGGTCTGTTATAAGACAATTCAATAACCTTTTTTTTTTCTGAGAGCTTAAAAGAAAAATTAACAGTGGATAAGGATCCAGTGAAATATCTATATCATTTTAAACTATCAAGGCCTGGCATGGCCAGGTGGATTTAACTTGATTCTTATTCATTCATGTAAATATTGTTAAAGATATTTCACTGGATTCTTATTCATCTATTTAAATATTGTTAAAGGGATTTAACTGGATTCTTATTCATGAACTTAAATATTGTTAAAGATATTTCACTGGATTCTTATTCATATATTTAAATTTTATTAAATGTAGTACCGATGAAAACTAGTAAACCGTGCTACAAAAGGAGGAAATACAATACTTACATGAATAATAAACCTATATTAGCAACACTAAACGTGAGCTTTTCTTGAAACTGATCAAGACAAAACTTCATAATTGATCAACTCGACAATACAGTATTTAATATTTAATCACAAGATGAAAACAGTTAACATGAAAGATTTTCGTTAGTTCTGGTTTCATAAGATCATTCATAATTTGAACTTAGGTCGCATACACGGATGTTTATTTCATAGCAAAGCCACAATTGGCTATCTGCTATGTCCACCGTGGAGGAATCGAATCCCGAACTTTTTAGCGTTGTTATTCCATATACTTACCAGTGGTCACCATTAAATCATCCATTTGGATACTCTTTCAAGAGAAATTTCATGTTTTTGCAGTCTTACGTGATCTAATCTTGCTAAGTAGTAAAATATACAGAGTATTTGACAAACTATACGATAGATGACACTTAGCCTTAATTCTCTATCTCTTAGCTGCGTGACAAAAAATGTGGCACAAATAATAATATATTCATTCAGAATATCCAGATCGAATGATTGATTTTTTTTTTCAAAGGAAAATCTTTAATCCTTTTATATGCAATTAAAGTTAAGATAAGCTTTTTAAAACATCTGTAATTGTGTATAGCACGATTAAATATTAGGTCGTTTTTATGTAAAAATAACAAAAACACTTTATTGTCATTTAAAGTCAAATTAATATAATTACTTTTAAATTACAAACACTATTAAAAATTCTTTCCTACCTTGCGTGCAGCAAAGACCCCTTTCTCTGAGATAATTAGGCTTTTAGGCCTAAGGAATTTTTCCATTTCTTGATTTAATCTAAAAGTTTAAATCTGTAACTTCCAAAATAAGTTTACTAACTTTATTTATTTATATTCTATATTTCATTCAGCATTAAATAATAATTCATGTTTTTTAGTCATAAAGAAAATGTTAATGTCTTAAAATATCATGATTTTTCTTTCTTCCCCACGCTGAAAATACTACGGTAATATGTGACTAGTTAATGGTGAAAATGATTTCAAGTTTCAACTTTCTTCCTTTGATATGCAAACAACAACAACATTGTCATGATTTAGCTCCTCATACGTTAATATCGAATAAAAAAACAACAACAATGTCATGATTTAGCTCCTCATACGTTAATATCGAATTAAAAAAAAATCAACAATTATGCCATGAATTACCTTCTCATATGTTAATATCGAATAAAAAAACAACAATTATGTCATGATGTAGCTCCTCATATGTTTGTATCGAATAAAATCAACAATAATGGCATGATCTACCTTCTCATATGTTAATATCGAATAAAAAAACAACAATAATGTCATGATGTAGCTCCTCATATGTTTGTATCGAATAAAATTAACAACAATAATGTCATGATCTAGCTCCTCATATGTTAATATCGAATAAAAAAAACAACAATTATGTCATGGTGTAGCTCCTCATATGTAGGTATCGAATAAAATCAACAACAATGTCATTATCTAGCTCCTCATATGTTTGTATCGAATAAAATCAACAATAATGATCTACCTTCTCATATGTTATTATCGAATAAAAAACAACAATAATGTCATGATGTAGCTCCTCATATGTTTGTATCGAATAAAATCAACAACACCAATGTCATGATCTAGCTCCTCATATGTTTATATCGAATAAAATCAACAACAATGTCATGGTCTTGCTCCTCAAAGGTTTATATCGAATAAAATCAACAACAACAATGTCATGAGCTAGCTCCTCATATGTTTATATCGAATGAAAACAACAAGCTACCTAAGGTCATTATTTTTTGTTTTTTTTTTCACAAAGCTATATAAGGAGTTATCTGCATTCTGTTGACAGCGGGGAATCGAACCCAGGATTTTAGCACTGTAAGTCCTAGGACTTACCGCTGACCCACCGGGAGAATGACATATGGAACAGTCCATTTTAGATAGTGTGTTAATGGATTTTGAATTACGCCTATGTTTTAAGTAAGTTTTCTGACTAAAGTCTGTGGTCTGAAAACAACTTTGTTTTTAGATTTCCTTGTTTCCCTGTTGTTGTGAAAGTAAAGTTTAAATAGTTTTACCGACTAGAAATAGCTTCAGGTCTTCACTCACAAAAAAAAACCGCCAATTTCAACGTATGAAATCATTATAGGTAAAGTATATACAAATGTGGAAAACAAATTTACTTGCAAATCATTGAGGGATTTCCTAGAAATATACATAACTCTGATTTAGAAATCTTCTGCAAAGTTACGCAAAGGGCAATCTGTGCTTAGCTGTACCTACTATGAAACTAATAGAAACTACAAGCAAGGTAATTAATCAACAACGCCAACTAATAAAACTTGACTTGAGCTACGTTTGTTTGACCGACCAGTGGGAGTTAATCGTCAATCTAATAACGCACCCACGCCCCCAAAACTTCGGAACGAGTTGCTTTTTGTTTGTTTTTTCCTGTGATAACGAGACGCGGGCAGTAATCACTGTGCGCACAGTCCGGGCACGCTAACCAGCTGGCCACGCTCGACCATAGTTTTGGATAAAAGTATCTTGCATATTTTAAATTGAACTTTGACCCATGAATAGCCACGCAAGTGACTTACGTAGGCCAAATTCATAAAAACGTTGAATATCTCCTCACCTACAATTCGGTGTTTGATTCCACGCGATGGACAGAGCGCAGATAGACCATTGTGTAGATACGTGCTAAAACAATAACGTTTTCGCTATTTTTGTACTGTGATGATACAACTCCGTTATTAGCTAGTGTCGGAAAATACCGAGCTAGTTGTGATCACACTAAGTCTGTAATTCCAACATCTGAAATAATAATAATAATACTCTTTATTAGTATTCGTGGATTTGTTTTGTTACATTAAAGACCTGTTTGAATGTCTGTAGAAGCTTCTTTACTTGTAATTAAGACATTAATGATTGATTCTTCTTCTTAATGTTATTATATATATATGTGTTGCTCGTTCATTAACCGATAATTAGGTCCTCTTCTTGAATGCATCATTATCTTCGTCTTAAGACTAATGGACATAGACTTCCATTTTTGTCTTTAATTACGGGAAAAATTGACACACATGAACATCTATTGAATAGCGAATCAACAACATGGTTCATGATATGTAGCCCGGCATGGCCAGGTGGATAAGGCGCTCGACTCGCAATCTGAAGGTTGCGGGTTCGAAT
>NW_013670508.1:45434-49260 GCF_000517525.1 Limulus polyphemus | reverse complement strand
ATGTAACGTAAAAACTCATTATAAGTTCTAAAAGTCTGTATCTCCCTCTTGTTGAATTTCAAGATTTCCTGAGTAACTGTCTCAGGCTGACACTAAAAAATCGTCACCTCTCATTTTTGTTCTATAATAAAATTCAAAAGAGCTGTTTTTCTACATCGAGGTTGGAAACTGGCTAGAGCGTTAGGTATTGTAGAAAAAATCAAGAAATTTTTAACGTGTTTGTTTATTTGTAATTAAACACAAAGCTACACAATGGGCTATCTGTGCTTTGCACACCACGGGTATCGTAACCCAGATTCTAGCGTTGTAAGTCCGCAGACATACCGCTGTGCCGCTGGGGAGGGGGGGGGCTTTTTAACGTGACGTCAACATTTATTTGTTACTCAGAATGAAGGATATGTGCTAACTTCTTTGTTTTCATGGGATCCGTTTAATATTTTCAGCCCTCCTGTATTTTGGGTTTGTATTTGCTTCGATCTCTCTCTTTCTCAAATACTTCACTCTTCTTTAAACTGTCCTTCATCATTTTTCTTATCTTCCTCTAGCTGAATTTTTCTCTCGATGATTTCTTTCCTTATCAAATGTAGGCCAGCACTTTGAAAAACTTTGTGGACATTGCCTGATTGTGTGGACTTGACTTTATTCTGATTAACTTCCGATTGTCTGCATCAAGTCATAAGATCATTACACATTTCGGTCTCCTGGCGATCACGTGCTCAGGACGTCTACTTCATTAGGCCTAATACCAATACCGAAACCAGTAAAAACGTCATTGTATCCAAGCAACCAGGCCAATAAAGTAGCACAACTGCACCGTTTTTTCTTCAACCCTGATACTAAAGGGTAAGTAAGATTTAACCGTAACATAATAGCTACATTATTTTTTGTTTTATACCATAAAGTGTTACACTACCAGAAAACTTTAAAACTTTTGGTTTATTCTATATGATGAGCATTACTATTAGCAAGTCTTATCTAAAGCTCTAACTCTTTAAACATTTTAGTTTAACTTCATCTTTTTGATCAAATAATAGGTAAATATAGGAAAGCATCAGTTATATATACGTTACCCTTATTTGATAAGCTAATAGTGAGGTGTTATATAAATATATATAAGAATCAGTTATATACACGTTAGCCTTAATTAATAATTTAATAGTGAGGTGTTATATAAATATATGTAACAATCAGTTATATATACGTTACCCTTGATTAATAAGCTAATAGTGAGGTGTTATATAAATATATGTAAGCATCAGTTATATATACGTTACCCTTAATTAATAAACTGATAGTGAGGTGTTATATAAATATATGTAAGAATCAGTTATATATACGTTACCCTTAATTAATAAACTGATAGTGAGGTGTTATATATGTCTTTGGTCATCGAACCATTAAGTACTTTTCTTTAAATTACAACATTTATGATAATTAAAGCATTAAGAGTTTAATTTTATAAAGATTTTTTTTATGACATTTTCTGGAATAATATACATACTTTGAAGTTATTCCCTAAGATATACCTAACTAATGTATTTATTATATAAAGTGATAAAATAACATTTCTGAATGATAAATCTTACTTCTATCATTGGCCCGGCATGGCCAGGTGGTTAGGGGCACTCGACTCGCAAGTTGAGGGTCGCGGGTTCGAATCCCCCGTCCCACCAAACACGCTCGCCCTTTCAGCCGTGGGGGCGTTATAATGTGACGGTGAATCCCACTATTCGTTGGTAAAAGAGTAGCCCAAGAGTTGGCGGTGGGTGGTGATGACTAGCTGCTTTCCCTCTAGTCTTACACTGCTAAATTAGGGACGGCTAGCGCAGATATCCCTCGTGTAGCTTTGCGCGAAATTCATACACAAACAAACAAATCTTTTTTCGTCGACAATTGTGCCACAACCCACTTTCTATATTCATTATTATTACTGTTTCTATAATATTCAACAGTAAGAAGTGGAAAGTATTATCTATAGTAATCTGTAAGATATACAAGTATGTAGGTGAGTTCCTGCTATAACAACTAATGAAACAGTATCATCACAAATATGTTGTTTTTACTGTCATTATAACTCGTGTTAACTACGGACGTATTCTTCTCTACTGTAAATGTGACTCGTGTAAGCCACGAAAACGTGTTTTTAATTGTAAATATAACTCATTTCAACCATAAAACATTATTTGTACTGTAAATATGACTCGTGTCGACCACAAAGCATGATTTGTTTTGCTGTAAAAAGAACTAGAATGTTAAATTTACAACGCTCAAAGTAATAATAAAAGAAGTTTCGAAACTAATCCGTATCATCGACGGTAAAGGACTGACTATCACTCTTATAACACATCCACGGCTTAAAGTGTGGGGAATATTTTGTGATCTTGCACAGGTTCGAACCCGGCTCGCCATCTCCAAAATCCTACTACAGGTTCATCCCGCGCCCACTAATTAAGAAAGGGACAACTGAACGGTTCAAACAACTGTTGATTCTGTTAATTATATGACCCTTGAATGCTATGATTCTGTTAATTATATGACCCTTGAATGCCCCAGGTTTAGTAAGATAAAGATCAACACTCTCTAGCTTGTAGTTTATGTAAATAAATTTGGTAACGCTTTATTAATTTGTTACTGATAATTAGCTTGTTAGGTACCTTTAATAACCTTGATGTTTAACTTGTTATTTTAAGCACGATACGCCACAAACATCTGTTATGAAACTACTTTCAAGTCCTAAAGGAAAGTGTTCTAACATTTGTACCATATCATATTTTATATTTTGTCTTTAACTAGGTAAAAAAAAAAAGAAAAACTGTTTTTAGTACATACATAATAGCAATAAACGAGCGAACTGAATGCGCTTAACATTTGAAAGTGAAGCTTAACAAAGAAAGTGTGTTCTATGCATAGCCTGTTCATCATAAAAGGTAATTTATCAAAATCTTACTTCTGTTACAGTTCATCAGTAGAGAAGACAGCTTTTTAATCACTTCCGTTCCAATTTACGATTAAAATGGTCTCCACAGTGTATTCAGGCACAGCATAATTAATATATAAATATTACGTTCAACTTGGACACACGTCGAACACACAAAAAAGCGTGCTTACGATCAACTCGAGTGTGCGCTGCTTGATGAAACGAAACACTTTTTTTTTTAAAATGTCACACCGGTAATGGACTCGGTAAAACGGAGCTATTAACTCGTATTTGATACATGTAATCACCGTTTTCACTTAATGCTGTACACGACTAATTATCGATTTTCTCCAAAGACCCTAAAAATCGATACCGGGGTATCAATTTCTAGAGGAGTAACAATAGTTTTCAGAGCGTACTTCCGATGAAACGATTTTTGGAGGTTTGCCAGTGATGGTCCATTTTTATTGTTGGATCTCTTCGTTACCCAACAATCGTGACGTCAACCTATGCACTGCGTATATTTTGGATAAATAAATACTCGCTCTTGCAAACTCAGATAAATGGTAACAAATGGATTAACACAGCCATCTCATACCCCCCCCCCCCGGGAGGAGCTACTACCCGCGAAAGTTTAAAATGTTTAAATTTAAGCATAACGTACGCACACACCCATTTATGTATATTAATTTTGCCATTAACATACAAACTGCTGTGAACATGTTGTTCGGTTATTGCTTTTTGATCTGGTTTTGCTATGTATTATATATATATATAATAAGTTCACTTATGAAGAAGGTGCTAACAATATTCTGATGCTATATATTAGATTTACTTATGAAGAAGGTACTAACAATATTCTGATGCTATATATTAGATTTACTTATGAAGAAGGTGTTAACAATATTC
>NW_013670508.1:38921-44552 GCF_000517525.1 Limulus polyphemus | reverse complement strand
AAAGAAGGTGCTATCAATATTCTGATGCTATATATTAGATTGACTTATAAAGAAGGTGCTATCAATATTCTGATGCTATATATTAGATTGACTTATGAAGAAGTTGTTAACAATTTTCTGATGCTATATATTAGATTTACTTATGAAGAAGGTACTAACAATATTCTGATGCTATATATTAGATTGACTTATGAAGAAGGTGCTATCAATATTCTGATGCTATATATTAGATTGACTTATGAAGAAGGTACTAACAATATTCTGATGCTAAATATTAGATTGACTTATGAAGAAGGTGCTATCAATATTCTGATGCTATATATTAGATTGACTTATGAAGAAGGTGCTATCAATATTCTGATGCTATATATTAGATTGACTTATGAAGAAGGTGCCAACAATTTGCTTGTTTTTCATATTTTTGTTAAAATAATTGAAAGTAGATCGAGTTTTGTGTTATTTATAAGACTGCTAATTCTCACAGATATTTGAACTTGCAATTATAACAGTCATACTCAACACGCTGTATTAAATGCTACTGTGTTATTGTCGTCCTAAACACACTATAATTAAATGTTCCTGAATACAGTCGTCCGAAACACACTGTATTAAATGTTTTTGTATTACAGTCATCCTAAATTCACAATAATTAAATGTTCTTGTATTACAGTCGTCCTAAACACACTATAATTAAATGCTCCTGTAATACAGTCGTCCAAAACACACTGTATTAAATGTTCCTGTATTACAGTCATCCTAAACACACAATAATTAAATGTTCTTGTATTACAGTCGTCTTAAACACACTATAATTAAATGTTCTTGTATTATAGTCGTCCAAAACACACTGTATTAAATGTTCCTGTATTACAGTTATCCTAAACACACAATAATTAAATGATCTTGTATTACAGTCGTCCTAAACACACTATAATTAAATGTTCTTGTATTATAGTCGTCCTAAACACACTGTGTTAAATTTTCCTGTATTACAACCGTCTTATACACAGTGTACTAAATGCTTCTTTGGTAATGCAGGGGCTTCAATTTCTGGTGTTTATAAAGACATGGTACGGGAGTTAAAAAACGTTTTACTTGAAGGCTACAATCCTTTAGCTATTATAAATAGAGAATTTTATATTGCTGAAACTATAAATGATCAAGCCATTGAAGAAGTGAGGACTTATTTCGTAACAACTCTTTGCTCAATTTCTAATAATGTTATCGGTATATATTGAAACTGAACTAAACGACCATAATTATGTTTGCTTGTAATACATTGTTAAGTAACTCTCCGTTGGCAACACATGATGTCTTATGAGCTGATTATTGTGTAATACATTGTTAAGTAACTCTCTGTTGGTAACACTAGATGGAGTACCCGTCCCGTGGACGGAAGTTATGTAAATTCATGATTAGGACATGAAAAGTTGCTTCCCTTATATGTAATTGTAAAAAAAAAAAAAGAAAAACACAAAAACGCCCATAAAAACCGCAAAAATAAAATGTTAAACCGCAAATTTGCTTGTATCTCTACATGGACCTAATAAACCTCCAGACCAAATTTGGTGAAGGTCAATCTAGAGGGAGCGAAGTGGTAAAAAACGCAAAAACGCCCATAAAAACCGCAAAACGCGAAATGCAAAACTGAAAATTTGTATGTATCCCCGCATGAACCAATATTGGGTGAAGATACATCCACATCCTGCGAAGTAGTTACATGGACATACAACAGACAGTACTGATATATTTATATAGATTTCATCTATAGTATACTGAAGCTATCTTTCCATTGTCATCTTCTGAGAAGAAACTGTCTTATGTTAATGATTTTTATAGCGGTAGCTCTATATTACTTATTGGTGTCTTGGGCTATGTCAGTTGTAAAATAGAATTAATATCGGATAAATAGATATAATCTTAGACTTCAACTTTAGTATAGAAACACTATATTCTACCAGGACACACGTCACAAACAAATTTGAATGTCAACGTGAAACAGGGTATGTAAACCTTTACATGCAGGCTAATATATATAGTGAAATGTAGCTTGTAAAAATAAATCAAACGGGTCATTACATAAATCTTTATTTATTACGCAATTTAATGCAGAGATAAAACAAATTTTAATCTCATGGAGAGCGGTGGGTGTTAATTGAAGCGAAGTGAAGCTTAAACTCAGACTACACGTATTGATCCCTTAGTTCAGTGTGGTACTCAGACTACACGTATTGATCCCTTAGTTAAGTGTGGTAGGAGAACGTATGTTTTGATCCCTTAGTTGAATGTGGTAAGTGAACGTCAGATTTGCCTAATTTAGTAACTCCTACTTAAGTTTAATATTTTAATTCTGTTTTTATCTCCAGACAATACAAATGTAGTACATACTAATAGCTTTAATGTTCCTTTCCACTTTCGTGGATTTGGTTTCATTTGTTTTGAATTTCGCGCAAAGCTACACGAGGACTATCTGCGCTAGCCGTCGTTAATTTAGCAGTGAAAGACTAGATGGAGGGCAGCTAGTCATTATCACCCACCCCGAACTCTTGGGATACTATTTTACCAATGAATAGCGGAATTGACCGTCACACTATAACGCCTCCACGTCTAAAAGGACGAGCATGTTTGGTGGGACGGGGATTCGAACCCGCGACCCGCAAACCATCTGGCCATGCTGGGCTACTTCCGTGGAAGTAAAAAAAAAAAATGTTGGAAACTACATACATATATATAATACTATTGTCGATATCTCTGAAGAAATTCAAACTGTGACTGGGCAGACCCATAACTCTGTTTAACGTGCAGATGGTTTAATCGACTAAATAAACAGGATTAGACACTGCAGGACATGTCAGGCACAGAACAGTTCATTGGCAAATTGGTTCTGAAAGTGACAAAATCCGTTCTGAACTGTGTTAAACTTATTCATTGCTACATATTAATACAGGAACTGGTTCTAAAATAAAATTTCAATGTAGTTTTTAAATGCATATATATATATATATATATTAGATTACTTTTTGTTGTTTTAAAAAAGTGTTTGTAGTTGTTTTAGTGAAAAGAAACAGCCACACAATGTGCTATTTACGTTCAATTCACAGCCGGGAATTGAACCATGGATTTTATCGTTGTAAGTCCTTAAACTAAAAAAAATGTTAAAGCATAACATTTGTTTTATCATACTGGAGGTAAACACCCGAAACAAAAAATAGGTTCCATAAGTTTATATTTGCCATATCTAAGGTACTTTCTAATAAAGGCTTAAATATTAACTCACGCTGAAATTAGAAATTATTTAACTGAACAATACCCACTGATTACAAGAGTCGTTTTATTGTGGAAATTATTTAACTTAACAATACCCACTGATTACAAGAGCTGTTTGATGTGGGAATTATTTAACTTAACAATACCCAATGATTACAAGAGTCGTTTGTTGTGTTTTATTTTTGTCCAGATTCAGAGTCTTTAGAAGAAACGTTACTTATACGACTAAGTAGATCCAGTTCTGGTATATTTGAAACACACGAATGGAGAGGACAGGTTTTGGTATCTTAGGAAACAAATCTCTAAGAAGCTCCTATAGGTTTATCAACAATGGGTATATACAATGAACGGATATCTCAACCTTTAATTTGTCTGTCCTAATATCTGTCAGAAATGTGTACAACAAAAGGATATCTCAACCTCTTATTTGTTTGTAATAATCCATTGCAGATAAGACAATTTACCAGTGATCACACTATCTTTAGCAAGAGAGGCTGCGATACGAGAAACAGTTTTTATTCTAAAATAAAACTGTTTTTATAAGCAGGCTTTAGATTGTCTCTGTCAATGTAAAAAACGATATAAGTTAAAACTGTTTTTATAAGCAGGCTTGAGACTGTCCCTATCAATATAAAACGACATAAGTTAAAACTGTTTTTATAAGCAGGCTTGAGACTGTCCCTATCAATATAAAACGACATAAGTTAAAACTGTTTTTATAAGCAGGCTTGAGACTGTCCCTATCAATATAAAACGACACAAGTGAAGTATATAAGCCATACAGTAACGTTAGATTAGGAAGCATCGTGGGTATTTTTTTAAAGGTCGCGATTCTGCTAAAACCACGTTGACTTGCTCTACAAATGAACAAATAAAAAGTTTCATGTTTTTTAACAGTCATATCAAACAAATGTTTATCTGGGTTAGAATTACGTGTAAAGTAAGCACACAACACTTTTAGTAAATAATTTAACTTATTCTAATAGCAGTGAATACAGTTATTTGACGATTGTTGGAACGATAATTCATATTTCTTATTCTTGTCATTCAAGAAAATTACTTCAAGCAGTTGAACAGAAATAATAAGTTTCCACGTTCATATCGCTTGGAAATTAACACGAAAACCCATTAAAAAACACAGAACATAATGTGTTACGACATTTTTGGTATGCCTTAATTTCAACGCACAAAATGCAGGAAAACATGACGTTCAAGCTACTTATCTTATCGACATATACGTTTATTAGCAAGAACAGGAAAACAATAAATAACGGGAGCGCCCGTTTCGTTGAAATCACTCTCAAGGAAAACATTAGCTGTTACAGGCAATCGGTATTTTAATCGTAAATATTCAAGAATCTCCCTACCAGCCAGGATAAGTAGGCTAACCGAATGCTCTCATCCGCTCTTTCCAGATAAGTTGAAAGAGGTTTAATAGGTGTTTTCTAGTGACTCATATAACTATTTAACCATTATATAAATAAATTAATAAAACACAGAACGAACTGCGATAAAAACGGGGCTCTTTTCTACATTTAATCTTGCATATCGATTACTATTTTAAATGTCCCTAAATCGTCTTCTTCTATTGCTCTATATAAGTTACTATTTTTGACTCTATTGATTCCTTTGTGTCCGTACAGGCTATACTCGACAGTGTTCTCAGTGTCTCTCACTATCACCCACGTGTATTTCTTGTGTATGCTTTAAATTTGAAAAGAAGTTTGGATTTTTCGAATAAAAGTGATAACATTTCTAGTCGTGTACAAGTGCGAAATTAGAATCTTGTTTCCATACCAAGACACGAGGCTTAAAAAGAATCATTCTTAATAGCAAAGACCGTCAAAATGCAAATTACACGAGCAGTTTATCCTATATTTTTCATAAAGAAACGAATAAAAATAATGAATCATATACATTAATCGGCTTATCAATATTTTACACAAACCCGACTGACTAATAATCTTATACGCAGGTGCCAGCCCACGAGCTTAGAACCGAATTCACAGACACTCTTTACAGTGAAAGTATTTTCATTTCATAAAAGTGACCTAGGTCTGCACCGCTCCGTGGATCCTTGGATCGTCTCCTAGTCTTTAACGATTGTTTACAAAACGACTTTACACCGGATGCTGTTTAATAACTTCCAAATAAGGTAGTCACAACTGTCATCTATCCACTCAACATCCCAGTTTTCTTTGTTCACTTAGTCCGTTATCTATCCACTCAACAGCCCAGTTTTTCTTTCTTCACTTAGTCCGTTATCTATCCACTCAACAGCCCAGTTTTTCTTTGTTCACTTAGTCCGTTATCTATCCACTCAACAGCCCAGTTGTTCTTTCTTCACTTATTCCGTTATCTATC
>NW_013670508.1:35800-38271 GCF_000517525.1 Limulus polyphemus | reverse complement strand
ATCTATCACTCAACAGCCCAGTTTTTCTTTGTTCACTTAGTCCGTTATCTATCCACTCAACAGCCCAGTTGTTCTTTCTTCACTTATTCCGTTATCTATCCACTCAACAACCCAGTTTTTCTTTCTTCACTTAGTCCGTTATCTATCCACTCAACAGCCCAGTTTTCTTTCTTCACTTAGTCCGTTATCTATCCACTCAACAGCCCAGTTGTTATTTCTTCACTTAGTCCGTTATCTATCCACTCAACAGCCCAGTTGTTCTTTCTTCACTTAGTCCGTTATCTATCCACTCAACAACCCAGTTGTTCTTTCTTCACTCAGACCGTTATCTCACTGTATATGTTTTGAACTGGAACAATTTGCTGGTAAATGCCCGTTAAGGATATTCAATTGTCTATTTGAATTCTTATTTAACATTTTGAATCGAGGATCTAAACATGATCATGCACATAAGGAGTAATATGGTTTTAAGGGTTAACTTCGAGAAACGGTGGAAAAAGTGTTCGTAAAGTGTGTAAGAGAAGTATCCTACTGTTAGTTATTACACTTCTACTAAGTGTATTAGCAGCATGTTGTTGGAACGATTTTGTTGCTTTTTTTCGGCCTTTTAGAAGCATAGAAGCCTTGCTGACTTTTGTCTGCGTTATCACGTCACTACACTTGGAAATAATACCGTTTCTCTGCGTTACGAACGAAGGTAGACGCGGCTTCATTTAATCCGTGTAAACTTGTTTTGGGTGTTTATTGTTATTATTATTATTGAATAACAGTTTTCTCAGATACTTCGTGTGTTAAAGATAGCTGATCTCTACGTTAGTATTTTTATTCGAGATATGAATGGAATTAATGAAGTGGTTAATAACTTAGTATAAAACGCTCAAGGTAAACATTCATCTATGCATGCGAAGACCCGACGGATGCGACGTTTTTTCGAGAATTCCATTAAAACCGATACGCAGGTTGAACGCACTGTCTAAAGCCATCTTAATAAACAGGAAGGGTTAGAAATAAACTTATAAATATCGTGGAAAGTTGGAGCAAAGTTGAACCGTTCCATTGGCTTTACCATATCAATTATAGGCATGATATAACCTTATTAGAACGAGTTGGAGCCTTTGAAAAGTAGTGCGTAAATACACTCGGAGTAAAATTGTATAATCCCTTCAATTCCAGTCCTTTATATCCCTAGTGGTTGATAAGCCGTGCTTTCCGTAGTTTTACTCTTGTATCTGAAGTCCTTACTCGTATCTTCGCCCATTATGAAGAGCAACAACCATCTCTACATTTATAAATGACAGCCTTTTGTTGAACCAAATCTTATTGGTTTAGGAAAGAAGACCTTAGAGCTTAACACTTGTGGCATTGAAACGCATTTGCAAATATTCAACCTGCTGGGATCAAATCTCTAATTTGAATATTGCAATGAGTACTAAAATGTACTTTGACAGTAAAAGACGTTCTACAGTCAAAACCCACATTCACCAGAACTTTTTTCTTTCAGCACTATAACGTAGTTTTATCAATAAAACATGCGAGTCTATAACATAAACTATTTCAAATGTAAACTAAGCTTTAAAAATAATCATTTCTCGCAATTATGTTTCGACTAACAGAATTAAACGCAGATTCCTAGAAAACAAAATAATATTTCAAATAAGCACTACTAAACTAATGAAAACCCATCACTAGCTCAGAAGTTAGCTTGAGAGATTATAACGTAATGTATAAGAGATGACATGTTTGTTTTGTTTTGAATTTCGCGCAAAGCTACACGAGGGCTATCCGCGCTAGCCGTCCCTAATTTAGCAGTGTAAGACTAAAGGGAAGGCAGCTAGTCGTCACCACCCACCGCCAACTCTTGGGCTACTCTTTTACCAACGAATAGTGGGATTGACCGTAACTTTATAACACCCCCACGGCTGAAAGGGCGAGCATGTTTGGAAGAGATGACATATTGTCTAACAACAAACAAACAAAGAATCAGTGAACCGTTCAGGTTCTTCTAAATTACCACGGGCTTATGCTGGTATCCACATGGTGGTATCCACCCTAACTTGGTCTCTCTATTTTCTGTCCAGTGGCTCAGTGGTAAGTATGAAAGCTTAAGGCGCTAAAATCCGGGTTTCAATACCCCAGGTGGGAAGAGCACAGATAGTCCATTGTGTCGCCTTGTGCTTTACAAAACCCAACCTCTCGTTTATTCATTTTTTTCACCCATCATTGAAATTATATTTTTTCTTAAAATCTAAAACACAGTAAAATAACATTTTCATATTGTGATATTGTTTCTATTTGTAGCGAAGACTTTTGTTTTTGTCTTTTTCTGTTCACAGTGTAAATTTCTATACAAAATATGTACAATCACTACAAAGAAGGCGACCTCTTGTAAGTAACCTAATCAGCTAAGTATGATTCATGTCCTTGTTTCATTATCTTCGCCACACATATACATTTGTTTTCTCAGCTGGTAT
>NW_013670508.1:28139-35617 GCF_000517525.1 Limulus polyphemus | reverse complement strand
CCCATAACAATAAATATACAAATAAACACTTGACAAAGAGCTATTGCATAAAAAAAAGTTGAATTAAATTTGTTTTTCGTTAACTAATGTTTTTTAAAAACAATTTTTTACCATCAAAGGTTTTTTATCAACTTCTTTTGTACTGACGCTCATTATCTTATCTCGTGATTCCTGGATGTAATATAAACCTCATGTGTTTATCTAATATATAAATCTATGTTTGCGTCTGTTTGTTCGCACCTTTCAGCCATCTGTTTCTTATACGTTTCCACATTTCTTGATCAATCAGAACCAAATTTGACACAGTGATACAGGATGACATAAAGGGGGTTTTGGATCCCCCTTCTAATTTCGGTAAAAAAAACTACCAAATCAACACAACTTGACATAGTGATAAAGGATAACATGTGGAAGGTCATAAGGGGTGGGAGCCCCGTCTAATTTCATATTGATAGAATTCTTTAAAACAGTATATCTTTCTTTTCAGTATTGGTACCTTTATGTATTTTTATTGCACTTTTAATGTTTATTATGTTAAGAAAAAAAAATAGAAGCCCGATTTCCCATCTTTTGTTACAAACGAGTTTTTATTTCACCCGTCTAACGAGCGAGTACTCCAGCTAGTAACTTATAATTTAGACCAGTATAAATATATTATTAAAAGTTAGTCTTATCAAATAATGTCTTTTGCGGTAATTACCTACTTGCTTTCGGAGGATAAGCATCACCAGTTGATGAATCTACGCTGTAAGAAAACTTTCGCTTAAAAATATGAAAAATGTGAGTTATAGCCCAGAAATTTATACTTATTTAGAAAAATTTTGAGTATTTCAAACATTCTACATTAAACGAATAAAATAAGTATCTACATAATGTTATCTTCTTTCAAAATGTTAGTAGAAGAGCAAATAAAAAATGGTTTTATTCTAAATAATTAAGTACTCCTGGTGGCGGTAAGTCAGCGGACTAATAACGTTAAATTTCGGATTTCCACACCCACGATAGGCAGAGCACAGACACCCTATTGTGTATTTTTTGTGATTTATAACAAGCTAATTAAAGAATAATTGAAACTTGTAATATTAAAAATTTAACAAGACAAAACCATTGTCATACAATAATGACAGTCTTTTCCTATGTTCAATTGTTATAAAAATCAAGCGCCCGATGATCAGCCACGTGACCTGAAATGCAAATCATTAGTCATTAGTCAAGTGCTCTCATACTTTTTCCTTTTCGATCGTCACTTTGAAGTAAACCACAGATCTCAAACTACTTCATAGTTAGACCCCACATAATACATTTAAATGTTTTACCCATCCCAAGAGTCACCGAAGAAATGGAAATCAATCAATCTCAGTAGTCTCCAAGCGTCAAAGTGTTGTTGTCAGAATATGTAACTCCTTCTAAACCATTAATACAATTGTTCAGATACCTGGATAAGGCACGTCATCATTCACGACATAAAGAGACGACCGTCAGCTGGCTATTTCCTCCTGATAAGATGCTAAGCTTTTAGCAAGTAAATACACAATACCGCGTGGAGTAGTATAGAGTTTACTTCCACTGCTGTCGGAACAAGAAGTTTATATAGAAACAAGTTTCGACATTATCCAACTATTCTTGGTGAGAGTAACGCATACAGTGACCTTCTGAGATGTTGAAGTTTGGCAATTTTTGAACTAACCAACTTTCTACAGTTCTTCTTTTGATATGACTTATAGCTTTATATATCATTCTGACTGATTTTCAGTTAATTATATGATCAAGATTTCTCATGTGAAGAAAAATAACATAATTTGTTTGACCATTTTAACATCCCTTTTATGTTCTGTCAGTCTCGTATCTAAATTTCTGCCCGTTTCACCCACAATAACTGACAGGGAACCATGTAGACTCCCTGTTCTATATTTTGAGGTGCCGACATGTTCAAGGGTAGAAAGTTCTTAATAGTGTTGGTGTTTATAAACTACTTTGAAATTATTGTTATTGAAGGTCACTATAAACTGAACCCCTTACTGACGTCACATGCCCCCCAAGGGACTTGTTGCGACCATTAAAAGACTGTATGTGTTTCTCTCGCATAGAAAAGTTGGAGTGAAGAAATTTGTTTCCATGCTAGGCTGTGTATTGGAAGTTCTGACGCTCGAGTCCTCGATATGCGTCCGGCATGGTCAGGTGGTTAGGGCGCTCGACTCGCAATCTGCGGGTCGCGGGTTCGAATCCCCGTCACACCAAATATGCTCGTGGGGATGTTATAATCTGACGGTCAATCCCACTATTCGTTGGTAAAAAACTAGCCCAAGAGTTGGCGGTGAGGGGTGATGACTAGCTGCCCTCCCTCTAGTCTTACACTACTCTCTTAAGTAGGTAGTACAGGTGCAGTGTTAAAGTGTAGTTTAGAAACTGTAAAAAAAAAAACATTTGAATTTAAACAGTTAAGAATAATACTTAAAAATATACGTGCAATTCAAGTACGTCACTTAAACAAATCAATAAAATATCTGTAAAGATCGTTCTTCTGTTGCTATTGTATCCGTCCCAAAATGCGAAGTTATACATATTGGATTTCTTTCAAATTTTGACACCTATAGTCAAGGCCCGGCATGGTCAGGTGGTTAGGGCGCAATCTGCGAGTCGCAGGTTCGAATCCCTGTCACACCAAACATGCTCGCCCTTTAAGCCGCGGGGGCGTTATAATGTGACGGTCAATCCCACTATTCGTTGGTAAAAGACTAGCCCAAGAGTTGGCGGTGGGTGGTGATGACTAACTGCCCTCCCTCTAGTCTTACACTGCTAAATTAGGGACGGCTAACTCAGAAAGCCCTCGTGTAGCTTTGCGCGAAATTCAAAACAAATAAATAAACCTCGATATGCCGTGTTCCACACTTTAATCTAATGGCGTATTATAAAAGTGACAGTTAATCCCCCTGTTCGGTTAAAAGTAGCCTTTGAGGTGACTAGTTGTCCTCCTTCTGACTTTCGTGTTGCATAGGGTGCAGTTCAGGTTGAAAATATCAAATATTATCAATTCTTCTTGCCACAATCGCAGGGTACAGACTCTGAGATTGAGTTATATGCCACAATCGCAGGGTACAGACTCTGAGATTGAGTTATATGCCACAATCACAGGGTACAGACTCTGAGATTGAGTTATATGCCACAATCACAGCGTACAGACTCTGAGATTGAGTTATATGCCCCAATCCCAGGGTACAAACTCTGAGATTGAGTTATATTTCTCAACCGCATCTGGACGCCACGGAAGATCATACCAACCTGCATATCAGACCAGCTTTTATATCAGGCCAACCTGCATATCAGACCAGCCTGTATATCAGACCAACCTGCATATCAGCCCAACCTGCATATCAGACCAGCACCATATCAGACCAACCTGCATATCAGACCAGTCTCCATATCAGACCAGCCTCCATATCAGACCAACCTGCATATCATATTTGTCATAGCAAGGCACAAAAAAATAAAGATTGCTGCGATAGTGCCAATACACATCCAATGGAATAATAAAGATCGCTGCGATAGTGTCAACACACATCCAATGGAATAATAAAGATCGCTGCGATAGTGTCAACACACATCCAATGGAATAATAAAGATCGCTGCGATAGTGCCAACACACATCCAATGGAATAATAAAGATCGCTGCGATAGTGTCAACACACATCCAATGGAATAATAGCGTTTATACAGGGGAATCGCACTTCCTCTGGCATCACTTGGATAGAGTCAGGAACTAAATCCACTGCATCTTTATACAGGAATTACCGTACCATTATTACCACAAATGATAAGAACTACATCATGGGGCCTTCTATGGTACCATATGCTGGGGTAATAAACCCTACTGTGCTGCTGTATCTCACTCTAAGAAGATTAACTAAACGGAGTGGCTTTAATGGATTTTTATCTCACTGAGAATGTGTGGAATGGACTTGGGAGATTCTTCGTTTTCCATCTTGTGATCGATCACAAGAAAGAAACAGTTTTTTTTTAGACGAGCAGTCGAGGATAATTCAGGTTTGTTTGTTTGGATTTAAACACAAAGCTACACAACAGGCTATCTGCGCTGCTCTGCCCACAACGGATATTGAAACCCGGTACGTCCTTAGACACCCCGCTGTGTCGGAGGGGGGGGGGCGACCATATTATATACTTATACATATGAAGATTTAATAACCAAATCTACCACATGTTATTGTACAATGAAGGACCAGTCTTTTTCCATGTCAGATCATTAAATAGATCCTCAGATAAATGATTTCTATAAAAATAACTAAAGGGCGATTGTTGTAGTTTGATAACAATGGTTTACTTAGTCTAAGTCATCAAATTGCAAATTCAAGTTATTATTACATCAATTTAAACAATACGTTTGGATTCTTTTATTTTTTCTTCATCGCAAAGCTCCACCACAAATGAGATATAAACAGGCCAAATTTTCTTAAATTTAGAAGTTATTAATGAATCTGAAAAGTTTTATTTCCGGATGAGTTTAATGAATTCAATGTCTGTTGAAAGTGAAGTGCTGATGTTAAATGCATGCTCTTAATATGTGAAAAAGCAGTCGCTTTGTTCGTCCTTATGATCTTTTACAGTTTTGATATTATACTGCTGGTATCAACAATGTTCATTCCTTGTTGATATACAAAGATAGGCACTAATGGTGTAACTTTATTCAACCATCACTTCACATTGTTGAAAAATAAAAGGATAAAATTTATTAGGAAATCATTTTAAGCCAAGCCAATCATTACTTTTAACCAAAAAAAACTACAACAACAAAAAAAACCAAGCTTGTTAAATGTGAAAGGTTTTCTGAAAATTCTGATTTGGCGAATCATCCACCATCCAGATATTCATTACGGTGAAATATTCAAAGAGAACAGGTGTGGAAAAGAAACCAAAAACACTTACTTTTATCGTGATGAGCCTGAATTCACACATTCACACCTTTCCACACATGCCCCTATAAATATGCAGTTACCTTTTTGACTATATATACATATTTTTAAATTTTCGTCTTTAACCATTTGATATGAGTACGTTTATGGTTATATATATAGAGTGCTTAATCTACAATCGAAAACTTCTGACATCAGTATCTCAGACTTGTCTGTTATAATCTTTCAACCTATTCATCCACGAAAATTTTGATCAGTTTAATTAGAGAAGATTCTAATATTATGTTTACAGAATAATCCTGAAACAAAAACAAGTATTTCCTTTTTATAGATGTATAACTTCCTGAGATGAAACACATCTAGAGAGTTTAAATTGACAATAACGAGCACGTGCCACAGCTACCAAAATTTAGTTCGTTTGTAATTGTTTGTTTGTAATTAAGCACAAAACTACACAATGGGCTATCTGTGCTGTGCCAACCACGGGTATCGAAACCCGGATTCTAGCGCAGACATACCACTGTGCCACTGGGGGGGCTAAAATTTAGTTATTGTCCACTTAAGCTGTGAAATGTTGCAATATAGTTAATCTCTTTATAAAGACAAAATATAACTTTTTTTAGCGTATAGCCGTTCTTAGCTTCGAACTGTTAGACTAGAGAGAAAACAGCTAGTAAACAACACCCGCCCCTAACGTTTAGGCTACTATTGTCCAAACAATTAGTGGGATTTGACTGTCACTGCTAGTGCGCACTCACGGTCCTAAAGTTCTGGAAGTGGATTTTGTGAGAACGGGGCGCGAACATTGAACCCTTGGATTCACAATCCAACCACTTGGAACAGTCCTTGTTAATTATTCTAAACTGTGAATAAACGTGCATATTTGTTATACAAAATGAAATACTGAAGGAAAACTTACTAATTCTTAATTAGATTTTTAAGAACAACGTGAGCTTTGTTGGAGACGTTGTTTAGAGAAACACTATAGAAGTAAAAAAAAAGGTAACTCCAGCTTATTCTTTTGGTATTCTTTCATTTTCCAAAACATCTCATTTCATCCATCCACCTTACCATATATTTTATTTCATCCATATAATCCTACTTTGTATTCCATTCTTCTGTATATCCACCTAACTTAACGTTTCATATCATTCACCATTATCAAACAGCATTACATTTCACCTATACTTGTAGCATCACAAGCATTCCACCTCACCACACAAGTTTCATTCCACCCCTCCTCCGCCTCTCCAAACAAATTTTCATTTCCTCTCTGCTTCCATCCATCTATTCTCCAACTCTCAACACAAATTGTCGTTCCATCTCTGCTTCCACCCACCTCTCCACCCACATTTTCATATTCTCTGCTTCTATCTACCTATCCTCCACTTCTCCAAAAAATGTTCGTTCTCTCTCTGCTTCTATTCACCTATCTTCCACCTCTCCAAACGAATTTTCATTCCCTTTCTGCTTTCACCCTCCTCTTCTAAATTGCTATTCCACCTATCCACACAAACAGCCGTATATTTATCTAAATTAAACACGCTCTTGCTAACCAGAATGACAATCAGTTTATCACAGACACTCTTGCTTTTGATGAGCCAAATTATCAGTTAACCTATAGGCTGAAACCTTGAGCTAATGAATTATTGCGACCGAAAAATAAAACCTATCGTTGTTTACTTGATGTGTACGGTATGTAATTAGCACTTCCCTAATCTATACAGTTTATCTATCACCCATTCTAACACTTTTAGCCCAATAATTATTTCCTTTCTTTGTATTTATAAAAACTTTATTATTTAGTTATCCTTTTAGCTACCGTCCAATTAGTATATCTACTCTCTAGTTTGAATCATTTTATAAAATAATTTCAGATTCTAGCAGCTTCTGAAACTTGTGTTTAGATAGGTCAAACAGTTCGCGCTAAATGCAAATATACTGACCCTCTATATTTAGTGTATAAAATTGCGACACTGGTTCACTTGTTTTAATATTTAAAGATTGTTATACTTATCCGACACGTTTATGGGATAAGATCTGTTATACCGATCACTTTGTATTACTGTTTAGAAACTGTTATAACAATCCCTCAGTTTAATCGTACATATACTACTTTGTAGTCTCTCCTAAACTAATGTAATAAAACGTTTATAATCTACCTTGAACTTAAGTAAGTAAAGACTACAACTACTACGTATAAAAACTACCTATACTGGATCCGACAAGATGGCACACTACTTATACAGGATCCTACCATATGACACACTTTCTATACAGGATTCTACAAGATGACACACTTTCTATACAGGATCCTACTAGGTGACACACTACTTATACAGGATCCTACCAGATGACACACTTTCTATACAGGATCCTACTAGGTGACACACATTCTATACAGGATCCTACCAGATGACATACTTTCTATACAGGATCCTACTGTGTGACACACATTCTATACAGGATCCTACCAAATGACATACTTTCTATACAGGATCCTACTGTGTGACACACATTCTATACAGGATCCTACCAAATGACATACTTTCT
>NW_013670508.1:24934-27197 GCF_000517525.1 Limulus polyphemus | reverse complement strand
ACTTTCTATACAGGATCCTACCAGATGACATATTTTCTATACAGGATCCTACCAGGTAACATACTTTCTATACAGGATCCTACCAGGTAACATACTTTCTATACAGGATCCTACTTGGTGATACACTTTCTATACGGGATTCTACCAGATAACATACTTTCTATACAGGATCCTACTACTACTGATACGTCGATATAGAGGCTTATTTCGTTACTTAATATCACACAATACCGTTGATTTCGTTCTACATACTTGGACATGGAATGTTTGACCCGAGCGCATGTGGTTCTAAAAGACCAGGTCAAGGACCCATAGTGTCCAGTTTTAGATATCTTTCTAACTGCTGACTAGAGGGAAGGCCGTCAGCCAGAAGTACCCGTTGCCGAAAGGTCCTTTTCGGGCTTTTAAGCGAATAACGAGACTAACTATCACCTTAATAATGCTCCCACAATTACAAATGCAGATCTCGATTCGCAGCCCGACACTCTAAATACTCGGCCACGCCCAGCCTTTGCTCTACGTAATGTGTAATGTTGTTTCTAACTGTGTCATTGAAGGACAAGTTATAATTATTTGCGACGTATTCTCGAGCAGAAGGCATAAGTAATCAAAAGTAAAAAAAAGAAAATAAAACAATGAGGTAAATAAAAAATGTTGATTGAAAACAAAATGCTATATTAATCAGCACACTATTTTAGTGTCAGTTAAATAAAATTTCTATACGATTACCAAACTCATTGTTACTCAAAGTTTCACTCGAACTCGACAACTTATACTGCTATTTTACGACGACATTTCTGACCATCTTCCCTTCCAATGGTGACAGTCTGACTGCTTACTCTGCCTCTAGTTGAATAGAAGAACAATACTGATAACCTGGCAGGAAAACATTTCAAGATATAAATTTTGTTTTATTGAACGATTAAGGATATATTGGACAGACTCGGGTAAACACATCTCTGACGTAGATACGTTTATTCTATCCCTCTAAAGGACAGTGTAAACAAAACTTATCGCTATATAGCCTAATAGTGGTTGTAACAGTTCATAACCGTTCCTGCTTTCCAGAACAAGCTGTTACTATTGTGACAACACACGTTATATATCTTAGATGGAAGGTTCATTCGAGAAAATCTCGTCCTATCAAACGATAGAGTTTAGCCTGTGGGAACGAAGCTGTTATATTACTATTGCTAACATCGGTTATCATCTAATTGTTAATTAGCCTATAATTACTCGTATATGCTAAGCGACAACAAAGACATAGTACAAGAATATTACAAACATTAACTTTAGAATTTGATATCATTTCGAAAGTTTATAGATAAGTAGAGTAGTTGAACTTGGTATGCTTGTAATGCCATAGCTCTCACAGTACCAGTGTCTCCGACGTTTGTCCAAATGTATAACTAGTGGCTCCTATTTTAGTTTCCAGTGTTTCTAGACCACAAACTAGATACAGGATGTCAGAAAAGTATGGAACTACAGATAAGTTGCAGCTTTTATTAATTTCACAGCTTGGTTGAATGACACCTTCCCGGAACATTGGATTGGCAGGTGTGGTCAACATGAATAGGCCCCAAGATCCCCATATTTGACTCCCATGAATTTCGTTTACTGGGGACAGCTAAAGGCACGTGTGTACAAAGAGAAGAAGATTGGGGACACCGAACAACTGAAACAATGAATTCGTGACGAGTGTCACACCATTGACAATGACAACAATATGTTTCGCAGTGTGCAAAGAGAAATATCGTCTTCAAAGTTGTTTCGAATCACAAAAACAACACGTTCTGTAAAATTCGTTGAAGTATCTTTGGTTCCAGACTTTTCGGACACCCTATACACACCGTAAGCTAAATCTTTTTATCCATAGTTTAGCAGTTCGACAGAGAGTTTTAAAGGAGCCAGGAGATTATAAATCGTGCTCAGGACATAATGTTTTACTCCTCCACGCCTCCCCCCCCCTGGCTCAGTAACTACCACCTTAAATATATTGATATGTATCAGTACCTAAGGGTCTGACTAGCACTTTGAAATTTATCGGTGAGTAATTTCGCTGTCTTTGAAGAAGAAACTACGGTACGACCTATCACAGTGTCGGGCAAGTTTACATATATAGTATTAAATATTTCAATATTCTTACCACTTTTAATAATAAAATGATTACGTCACCTCCCTTACTATTAAACATGCTCGCCCTTTCAGCCGTGAGGGCGTTATAATTTGATGGTCAATCCCACTATTCGTTCGTAAAAGAGTA
>NW_013670508.1:19584-23954 GCF_000517525.1 Limulus polyphemus | reverse complement strand
GTCTTACACTGCTAAATTAGGGACGGCATCTCGTGTAGCTTTGCGCGAAATTCAAAAACAAACAAACCCTTACTATAACCGAGATACAACATTCAATTATATATTTTTTATTTTCTCTTATTAGACATCTTACAGTGTATTCCATTAAAGCATTTCACGTTTAATAAAGTTAATAATAACATTATTATAATTATACACGTAATTTTGTACACCGTGAGAAGACATACTGTTTATACGCGTATTTAGTCAAACGAATCGTTTGTCCTTCACGAATGTGTATATGTTTAAACTGTTAAACTACTTTACTCAAAGTACTTATAGATTCTTAACAAACCCCACCTGGTGAAAATAATTATCTATCGATTAAAAAAGATATTATACTAAAAATATTAAAACATACCTCCACTATATAATACAAAGATCAATCAAAAATCTCAAACTTGACAGACAGACAGCAGAAAACCACGTGTTATAGCCTGCTTAGCTCTTTAGCAATCTTTCTTTCAAATACATAATAATAACACCTGCCATACAATCTATTCCAGCATCTTGACGTGGATAAAAAGACAAATAAAAACAAAAAACGAGTCATTCCCGAAAGGTTTGATTAAACAAAAAAAGAAGACTTTAGCACTATTTTCGAGATCTAAGTGGCTGGACCAGAGTCGTGACCTGACCCGAGACCATGGAAAAGCTAACTTGTAAATGTAAAGTAAAATGATGTAGCAATGGAATATGTTTGAAATGTTCTAGATATGGTTGTGAATGTGGTGGTTTAAGTGTAGCGATTAAGCTAAACCATGGGTTCAGGTTGAATGAAGGAAGAATTCATTAGAAGATATCCCGATCGATTTGACATACCAGCTGAATCTGAGATTCCTTAATTAATTACTGAATTGACAGCGAAACATAAAACAATGGATACAATAGTATCTTTAACTTCAACAAGGGGGAATGGAATCATATATAACAAATCACTAGTTTCAGTATTTTGTGAAACTGACGAAACAGTAAAACCCAAAGACGTAGTGTTGCAATTGAAGCAAACGCACGATGATTTCCCCAGCGATACTCAAATTAAAAATACCATTTTTGTCTGCAATGAAGAGTAAATGTAAGAAGGATGGTATAACGCCCTGTCTGATACCACCATTGTGTAATCCATATAAAATTCATCATATTCAATTTTCATTAATATTTAGTTGTTGTTGTTTTCGTTTTAGAAGCTGTGCCGAGCTTCATTCCTCAAGATCTATCGAAATAACCCCAAATCACCGAGCCCCCTGTTCAACATTCTAGGCTCAGTATTAAAAGATGTTGGACTTATTTCAAGACACTGGTGTGGGTTGGACCAAAGCTGGCCATGTATGAGCTAGTGGGCAGCGTGTTCGAACTGTGAATCCTAGAGTTCGTGGTTCGCGGCCCGTTACAGTAAAAAACACGTGACACACGTGGAGGCCGCGAGTGTGCTATAACACTTACGGACAAATTTCACTATTAGGTAAGAAAATAGTTCAAGAATTGGCGATTGGTGCTTTTCATCTAGTATATCAGTTCAAAAATTAGAGAAACTAGATATCCCTAAAAACTTATACAGCTCAGATCGATATCTCTAAAAACATATACAGCGCAACTAGATATCCCTAAAAACGTATATAGCTCAACTAGATATCCCTATAAACTTACACAGCTCAGCTAGATATTCCTCAAGACTAACGCAACTCAACTAGATATCCTACAAACTTACACAGTTTAACTAGATATCCCTAAAAACTTACACAACTCAACTAGATATTCCTCAAGACTAACGCAACTCAACTAGATATCCTACAAACTTACACAGTTTAACTAGATATCCCTAAAAACTTACACAACTCAACTAGATATCCTACAAACTTACACAGTTTCACAAGATATCCTACAAACTTACACAGTTTAACTAGATATTCCTCAAGACTAACGCAACTCAACTAGCTATCCCTAAAACTTACACAGCTTAACTAGGTAACCATAAAAACTTACATGGCTCAGCTAGATATCCCTAAAAACTTACATGATTCTAAAAGTCTCAAATGAGAGGCACGTGTTTATAAGTATTCACACAGCGCCAGAAATGTTTCAGTAAAATGAGTCTTCAACAGTTAGTGATCCTACAATGAGGATAGTCAAGGAAAATTTCAAGAACCACTATTTTTTCCCAGTTGAATCCCATTGAAAAGATAACCAATAGGTGAACTAAGGCGTTTCTTATAAAGCTGCAATAGGACAGGAGCTGTGTAAGTTTTTAGGGATATATATTTAAGCTGTGTAAGTTTTTAGGGATATCGAGCTGAGCTGTGTAAGTTTTTAGAGATATCTAGCTGAGTTGTGTAAGGTTTCATGGATATCTTGTTAAACTGTGTAAGTTTTTAGGGATATCTAGTTGAGTTGTGTTAGTCTTTAGGAATATCTAGTTGAGCTATGTAAGTTTATGGAGATATCTAGTTGAGCTGTGTAAGTGTTTAAAGATATCTAGCTGAGCTGTGTAAGTTTATATGGTTATCTAGTTGAGCTGTATACGTTTCTAAGGATATCTGGTTGAGCTGTATATGTTTTTAGGGATATCTAGTTGAGCTGTATAAGTTTTTAGGGATATCTAGTTGAGCTGTATAAGATTTTAGGGATATCTAGTTGAGCTATATACGTTTTTAGGGATATCTAGTTGAGCTGTATATGTTTTTAGGGATATCTAGTTGGGCTGTATAAGTTTTTAGGGATATCTAGTTGAGCTGTATATGTTTTTAGGGATTTAAAGATGAGTCGTGTTATTTTTTTACCATCCAAGATTTTCTTTAGAAAATTTTAGACATGTTCCTACGTAATTTTAATTTTCCCTGATATCAAGAAATCATATCATATGGAAAAAAATAGCCAAAATGAACACAACAATGGTTATTATGTCATTAGAATACACGAAATGAATACAACAGTGGGTATTATGTCATTAGAAATCACGAAATGAATACAACAGTGGGTTCAAGAGTATATCAAATTCCATATTGATAATTACAGATGAGATTCTGACAGGTCAACTGGAAAATTCATAATCGTGGCACCTCTCTTTGTACCACCAACATTTGTATGTTTTGGCAGACATGTAACGAAGCCATCTTTACAATCTGAAGAAGAATCTTCCACGTCTGAGGTGACAAACGTTTGAGACGTTTTCCTGGACTCACTATAGAATATGACTATGTATTTATCATTTTCAAAGGCATATTCCAAGACCCTCCCCACACAATAGCCTGGTTTAGCACAGTTCTTGGGATTAACGTATCTTGGTCAACCCCTTGTTTTTACTTACCACATCATCAAAATCTCCATAATGCTACTGCTTCTTGCTCCTTTAACTCTATCTGATGTAGACTAGGCCTATGTGATAAATTCAACTAATGAAATAATGAACAGGGTATGGGGTAACTTAAGCCATGGATCAATGTACCACAAGTCTTCTGATTTACTGAGACACGTGCTACTTCTAAAGCAAGCAACCAATGGTAGCAGATCACCCATAATTAATGTGTATAAGCCTGTTTCTTAATCACTTCGAAATACAAGCAAACATGATATACTATGGCACACATGAAAGATATTACAAAAGGTGCCAAACACTTACATTCTGAATGTCTATAGTAGAACCACTTTATTGAAAAATCTGGTTGGTATGGGGGTCCCCTAATATACATTAGGAAATCTTCATTATTCCGTCAGAGCTTAGTGATAGGACGTCTTGTGAAGATGTCCAAGTCTCCCTTATCCTGTAATGTAAGTTTTACTACCATGGAATAACATTAAGTTCATCAGTCTGTTTTCCTGTATGTGTCAGTAGTTTGTCATAATTTGGATAAGAGATCCCCCATTAGCTCAGCGGCAAGTATGGGGTATTAACATTTTGAATTTCGTTCCCTCAAAAATTGGCTCATTGCGTGTCTTTACACTAAAAGAAACAAATCCAATTTTTAATCCTGGTATAGATTCTCCGCAAGAGACACAGCCAAGATAATCCATTCTGTACCTTTTGCTTTCAAACCAAACAAACAAACTTCAGTACAAGTTTTAGTTGTTGTTGTTTTAATTTCACATTCGCTTTAGATGTCTGTGTAAGAACTTGAAGGCTAGTTTTATAAACAAACCAAGCAAAGTTATGAATGCAGACAACAATCTATAAAAGAAAGAAATATCGCCGATAATAAGATATTCCGCCCAAAACACTAAAAAGGTGTTGTTGCTGCTGAAACTAGACGGTTCTTCCAATCAGTGATTTTTTTAAGCATTTCGTATTAACAAAGTAATATTAAGATAAATAGACTTATGTATAGTTTCAGACACCA
>NW_013670508.1:10020-18584 GCF_000517525.1 Limulus polyphemus | reverse complement strand
TATACAAAAACAAGTACCACATTATTCCATATTGTTAACAAACTTTGTCTACATTTTGAGGACACAAAAACAAGTACCACATTATCCCAGATTGTAAACAAACTTTGTCTACATTGAATGACACAAAAACAAGTACCACATTATCTCATATTGTAAACAGATTTTGTCTACATTGGAGGACACAAAAACAAGTACCACATTATCCCATATTGTAAACAGATTTTGTCTACGTTTTGAGGACACAAAAACAAGTATCACATTATCCCATATTGTAAACAAACTTTGTCTACATTGGAGGACACAGAAACAAGTACCACATTATCCCATATTGTAAACAGATTTTGTCTACATTTTGGGGACACAAAAACAAGTACCACATTATCCCATATTGTAAACAGGTTTTGTCTACATTTGAGGACACAAGAACAAGTACCACATTATCCCATATTGTAAACAAACTTTGTCTACATTTGAGGAAACCGGAACAAGTACCACTTTATGCCATACTATAAACATATTCTGCCCACATTTGAGGACACAAGAACAAGTACTAACACGAAGGGGATATCGGAACAAAGTACTATTTAACCTAGTATTATAAACATGTTTTACCAACACGTATGAGTCAACAGACCAAAGAAACATTTTAGCTTTGCAAGAAATTCAACAAACAATTAGAACATTAGCATTAGTGAACGAGATGAAGACTTGGCTGTCTGAATGGACGAGATGAAGACTTGGCTGTCTGAATGGACGAGATGAAGACTGGACTGTCTGAGCGGACGAGATGAAGACTTGGCTGTCTGAATGGACGAGATGAAGACTTCTGAGCGGACGAGATGAAGACTTGGCTGTCTGAATGGACGAGATGAAGACTTGGCTGTCTGAATGGACGAGATGAAGACTGGGCTGTCTGAGCGGACGAGATGAAGACTGGGCTGTTTGTGTACACAACTTTAAAGTTTACTTCTGACTGATGTCGGTGATGGCAAAAGTAAAACAACAAAAAAATGGATACAAATTTCCATAAAAACTTACAATCATGTCAGATTACAAAATAAATAGGCCTTCAAGTGTTTGAAAACTAGCATGTGGCATTCTATGACTATAATTGAACAACATTCTGAAAAAAATTAATAATTTCCTTCAACGAACAACCAGCGAATCTTGGCTCAAACATTCTTCTCTATATAAAACAAGTTATTAAGTTTAAGCTCTCGATTAAATAACATTATTAAGAAATAAACAGTGCTGGAGTAAAGATTTTTTATCGATGTAGAAACTTTTATTTCATGTGAATAACTAGATATATTCAGTGATCCAAAAACCATCACATCGTCCAATGCTGTAATTCATATAACGTATGGTGGTTTAAAATATCAACTCAACATGAAATTGACATGAGTATTTCAAGACAAGAAGAAACAAACCACAACAAACGTACTTATATTGTCAATTGCTATTAGAGTGTTTACAATAAAAACTGACATACGAAAATAATTTTGTTATATTCTTTATTCCAATTTTATGCGTCGACAAACCTGAAATATTTCTAGAAACGTTTGTGTTATATCAAAGCGTCGATTATGAATTCCAGTTTTTAGCCGCGGAATAACGGCTTATAGTTTGTTTGTTTGTTTGTTTGTTTTAAATTATGCACAAAGCTACACAAGGGCTATCTGTGCTCTGCCCACCACAGGTATCGAAACCCGGTTTCTAGCGTTGGAAGTCCGCAGACATACCGCTGTGCCACTGGGGGGCAACGGCTTATAGAATGGGTCAGAGTTTTTTTTACTTTTTTTAACAAGTACAAACATTTAGTTCATAGCTCCATCATCTCTTGACCGATTTGAAATATAATTACAGTTTTGGACTCACGAAGTCAAACCCTTTCGACTGATGTATTTTACCATGCCCAAGGTCTCATAGATTAATTTACTCTAATCTTGCCTAAAAGAATTTCAATTAAAAGGTAGGCTGGTATAGATCCTGATGAATAATGAAATCGAATCAGGTATATGCGCGCCCCACGCCTGGTATTGCTAGCGCACAAAAATATAGCTAATAAAACGAAAAAAGGTCTCGTAGGTAAATTTACTCGAAATCTGCATAAAAGCACTTCATGTGCCGTGGCTATTGAGGATTCCCTTATATTCAAGCAAAGTTATTTTAAAGCTTTATTTTCACTTCTAATACAACCCTGAAACGTCTATATAATAAGAAGGCCAATCCGTTTATTATAAAAACGCATTTACTAGATATACACTTTGAGCATATAAAGTCCTCCTTTTATACTTCAAAGGGCCTTCCAGTTAGTCTGCTGTATTATAACGGTAAAAAAAAATAAAAAAAATCGGGTTTCCATACCGGTGGCGGTTAGATCACAGATAGCCCTTTGAGTAACTTTGGGTTTAACAAAAACCAAACCAAATATTCTAAAGAAAAGATTTCTAGTCACCAATAGCTCTGAAGTATATAAATAACACACTTTTGAACTCCCAGCCTTCCTGTAAATATAAATACTGTATAGTTTATTTTGTAGTAACATACATTAAACAAACAACTACCTAAAGCAATAGCATATTATCTCTGTAACAATGTTCATGACAAGCTGTTTTTTCTTAAACTTTCGGATATATCTCCAGTTAGGAAACACTTGCATCTGTTATTGTGTAAGATGTAAAACATTAGCATCGATAACAATTAGCATCAAACACGCCCTCAACACAAGGCTAGAGTGATAAATCATTTTTAAGCAAACAAGTCTTGTGTATTAGTCATGCAAATCAACAAAAGTGTCTGTTTTTAGTTCTAGCCCATATAACCTAAGAATACCTGTGCGAATAAATCAGGGTATAATTAAGTAATGTGACTATATATAATACTCTAACTCATAAGCTGGGTGTTCACAATGGAATTGCAGCCTGTATTTAAGAAGCGGATCTCTGGTGTTCACAATGGAATAGCAGCCTGTAATTAAGAAGCGGATCTCTGGGCCACTACTGTTTCTCGTGGCATAGAAATCCCCTACCGACTGGCGAAATGAAATGGATGAAGCCTGGAGTAATTAATGCAGGCCTACAGGTACACTGTACAACACACGCGTAAGGTTAATGAAATTTTACATAAATAGAAGAAAAGCTGATTAACAGTATAACCTGATGAATTATTTTCCGCTCTTGTGTCCAAGTTGTTTTATTGAAATAATAAAATAACAGAATATAACAAACGTCTTTGTAGAAAGAGGGCGAAGCATTGTAATTAACTAGGCCTAAGATTTATAAAAAAAATCACTTAAGTTCGCAAGTATTTTTCTTTTCACATTTTTTTTTGATTATCACATTTTGGATTCCAATTACGAGTTGGCGGTGGGTGGTGATGACTAGTTGCCTTCCCTCTAGTCTTACACTGTAAAATTAGGGACGGATAGCGAAGATAGCTCTCGTGTAGCTTTGCACGAAATCCATAACAAACAAACAAACCAATTACGAGTTTAATAAAGCAGCATTTCAACATTATATTTTGTCTCCCATAAGGCCACGTGGGCAGTGATTTGTGAGAGAAATACTTCTCTTTGCGGAGCGGTTTACATAATTTTAGACATGTCTTTATTTCTTGAAATTTATTTATATTTTTGTTCATTCTGAAAAGAGACCAGTATATAACAATATAAATAATTCCTTTTTTGCTGTTTGAGCTTCCATTGATTTTTCTTTCTCGTTTTACCTCTCTCTCCTTATGTCCTTTGTTATAGGTAACCATTGACCTTTCTGGAACATTCGAATCAGTCATTAAAGACTTAAAAGTGAAATCTAATTCTATTTTTGTCAAAGCCACTAAGCCTATTTAACTCCGTCCCTGAACTTGAACTACCAAACAGAGTGAAAGCAGCCAGTCAGCAGCATCACATCGCTTCACATCTTCGCTAAGAGATTGACTGTCACTCTTGTAACGCATCCATAGCTTAACTTGCGGGGAATATTTTGCAGTAATATCACGCGAATACTAAACAGACTCGACAGTTTCAAAACCCAGAGCCTATCACAGAGCCAAACAGCGCCCTGTGTAGCGTAGATGGAGCCATATGATAGCCACCCTTTAAATTCAATAAAGACATGCTTCAATAGCCAGCGTGTATTTTCTGTGTGATATTTTGTTTTTACAAATAGATTTTAGTATCCGTCTTTCCTCACAGTAAATATTTCTCATTAAATTATTCCAAGAAAAACAATTATCTCATGGTGGAAATAAAATATGTTTAAATTAATCAAAATCTACTTATAAGTGCTCCGATATCGAAAAATATTCCACAGGACCAACCCGTAACCATTAAAATGAACACATAGCTTTATGTAGCCTTGTGCTTAATTTCAGAAAACAAACAAAATTAAAATTTCTCCTCAGCTCTGAAAGAAAATTACAGAATGTTACAGACACCAGACTGGATTTATTATGTTAATATTATTATGTTTCGGGAAATCTAGTAACTAAGAATTGTTTGTTTGTTTTTAAATTTCGCGCAAAGTTACACGAGGGCTATCTGCACTAGCCGTCCCTAATTTAGCAGTGTAAGACTAGAGGGAAGGCAGCTAGTCATCACCACCTACCGCCAACTCTTGGGCTACTCCTTTGCCAACGAATAATGGGATTGACCGTCACATTATAACGCTCCCACGGCTGAAAGGGCAAGCATGTTTGGTGTGAGGGGGATTTGTTTTTATTGTAAGAGTAGAGAGTAATTTTACATAATATTTACCGAGATTTTCTCTTATCTTATTGGAATATGGAAGTTTTACATTTCTCATTAGCTTTTTGTTAAAATCTTGTTTCCCCGATGGCATAAAGAGTCATAAAACATTCACTTTTTGTGCTACTTTATACAACGTTCGTACAGCAATGCTGACAGAAACTGTTGCGAATATAAAATATCATGAAGTAAAAACCAAAACCGTTGTAATATAGTAGTGCACGACTAACTTTGTGTGTAGTTTAAGGGCGATGCAGAGAAGGTTCTGATATTTGTTTCATATCTTTACGACCGTAAACATCTGTATTCTACACAATATATGTTAAATATATCTTACTTGAGCTCACGGACTCCTCTGTTCAGACGTTTATATTGTGATCGTTTGAAACTATTATACACGTACTTCATGATGGTGGGTTTCTCAAGTATTAAAAATATTGTTCACGCTTGAGGTAAGCATTTTATGGAGAATATTTTAGTATTTAAAATGAAAGAGAATATGTTTTTTTGTTCCTCAGTTATATATTTAGTACAACATATGCATAACATCATTTTATGCCCGGTAATTACAAAGTATGTTGGAAGAAAAGTGACTTTGAAGTTATTTTATTCAGCATACTGCCACTACATAAAATCTTCAGATCGTTACTACAATGTGGCCCATTCTGATAGTTACTACCAGGTGGAATCTTCAGATCTTTACCACCAGGTGGAATATTCAGATAGTTACCACCAGGTGGCCCATTCTGATAGTTACTACCAGGTGGAATCTTCAGATCGTTACTACAAGGTGGAAACTTCAGATAGTTACCACCAGGTGGAACCTTCAGATAGTTACCACCAGGTGGAATCTTCAGATCGTTACTACAAGGTGGAACCTTCAGATAGTTACCACCAGGTGGAATCATCAGCTCTTTATCACCAGGTGGAATCTTCAGATATCAATATTTACTCTCTTTTACTATTGAAGCATGATGGGAAAAACAGAATATAATTCCTATCAAACTAAACATAAGATGTCTGATAACAGACGTAGATCAATGCACTAAGCTCTGTTTTCTGGTTTTTTAGTAACCAGTGATAGTGTTTTTACTAAACTTTAAAACCTCGAACCCATATAATGTCATGGCGTATTTTCCATGAGCACTAATGCGTCCCTCGACAAATTTTCGCATCAAAAACTAGAAAGAAAAATGGCGACTTTTTAATAAATTGAAGAGGTGAGTTAGATTTAAAATAAAAAACACAACCTACGTCTTCTTATTGAGCTGGTAAGACAAACGCTGTGATGTTGGGAGATTTTGTAATATGTTGTGCAGTAACGTGAGATACATATCGTTCGGTAACAGTCAGTCGTGGGAAAACAAAAACACCAGATCATGATACCACATCGACTTCTCGTCAACATCGACAAGATATGCAAAGACAATCCATCTGCAGCTGTTATTAGATTATCCTTTTTCCATTACGATGATGCAGATATTTTACAGCGTTCAAAATCCATTTATGTTTTCAACTCCCCACTTCAGCGAGAAAACTTTAAAAAACTGGATGATTTATTGATTTCCACTCTTATTATGAATAAAATATTAAGATCAAATAAAATGTTTGTCTTGTTGGTTATATATATATCGTAATATTTTCAATCTTATAACTTTATTGAACATTCCTTATCTCTAATCTTTCACTGTACTGTAAAACCATTTCAGCCAAATAGCGCGATTATTTGAAGAAACAAAACCTTTGTGAAAAGTTTAGAAAAAAAACGACCTATACTCTCCAGATATGTAATTCTTTTCATTTTAACCAACGTTTCGCCTTTACGGCTTCATCAGAGTTAATGGACACAAGGTTTTAATAAGGTATACACTGCTGAACATTAACATAAGTAACGTTAATTAGAACACTGTGTTCCTATAACACACATATTACTACGTTAAAATTTATAAATTTTCACAAAGGTATACAAATTCGTAATTTTTCGAAGTTGTTGAAGGTGAGACTTAGCTGAACTCATGCTTTCAAAGATGTCTCCAATAGCGACATTTGTTCTGGGTTGTTGTTTTTTAAGTTAAGATTAAAATAGGCTTCACGTTGTTCTACAGGTTAACGGCCTGCATTACGTTTTTCTTATTTTCCTTTTACCTGCGTCAAATTTTTAGATTTTTCAAACACTAAAAGACAATTTATTATTTGTTTAATAGTTTGTTTTAAATTTTGCGCAAAACTACCCGAGGTCTATCTGCTCTAGCTTTTCCTAATTTTTAAATGATAGAATAGAGGGAAGGCGGCTAGTCAACACCACTCACCGCCAACTCTTGGGATACTCTTTGTCTACGAATAGTGGGATAAACCGCTACATTATAACGCCCCACGGCTGAAAAGGCAGGCATATCTGGTGAAAGATCCGAATCCGCGACTTCCAGATTGTGAATTGAGTTCCCTAACCACCACATTTTGTTATATTCAGTGTGATAAGAGTGAAGGATGTCACTAAGTAAAATAATCGTGAACTTTCCTTCTTCATTCATATTTCTATTTTTTCTTGACGTTTTAAGTTTGGAATTTCAAAACGAAAAACAATTTAACATGACCTGCGTACTGTAGACATTTAATAACAAAATAAGAAATAGCCAGTGACAAATAACGTCATGTTGTTTTTAGTTAGAACGAAACTTTTTTAAACTTTAGACTCTAAAATTGCCAAATCAATATGCACATTTCACATAGTGTAAATCGACAAGAACTGGATATATTTTTCAGTTGAATATAATGCTACTTATAATTTTAATTTCCGTAGAATAATGGTTTGGGTTGAATTTCGCGCAAAGTTGCACGAAGGATGTCTGCGATAGCCGTCCCTAATTTAGCAGTGAAAGACTAGAGGGAAGGCAGCTAGTCATCTACACCCACCGCTAACTCTTTGGCTACTGTTTTACCAAAGAATAGTGGGATTGACCGTCACGTTATAACGCCCCCACGGCTGAAAGGGCGAGCATGGTTAGGGGAGACGGAGATTCGAACCTACGACCCTCAGATTGGAAGTCAAGCGACCTAACCACCTGGCCATGCCGGGGCCCGTAGAAGAATGGGAATTATTATAGAGCCACAGTTATATTGACAAAAAATAGGACATAATTAAACAAAACAAAAACTTTGATACTATATAGTTTCTAGATTTCCCGAAACATATTGCGAATAATATTAACACAATAAATCCAGTCTGTAACTTTCTGTGATTTTCTTTCAGAGTTGAGGAGAAATGTTAATTTTGTTTGTTTGAAATTAAGCACAAAGCTACATAAAGGGCTGTCTGTGCTCTGCCCACCACAGCTATCGAAACCCGGTTTCTAGTGCCATAAGTCCACAGACTGTGTCACTGGGGGACTGAAATATTAAAAAACTTAACTTGGATACATTTCATACACGTTTCTGGTAATTTAGAAACTTTCCATTGATCTTTATGAGACTCTTAATGTGTCCTATAGCGATATTTACTTCGGAATTTCGAAGACCATAAGCCGTGACGCAAAATTTTACTATTGAACAGAATATATTTCATGAAGAGAAACGAGCTAAAACAGCTATGAAAACTACAGTCATCTTTTTTTATTGTACGCATGTCTACAAATATCACGTGATGTCAAACGTTTCATCATCACGCTTTAATATTTTTTTATACCCTAAAGAAACTATCTTAACTTGTTTTTGTTGTCCTTTTAAGTTTAATTTATGACGTGCTGATTCACAATTTTTCAAATATTATTTGTTGAGCGTATCCTTTCACGAACTATGTGTTCATTTTAATGGTTACGGA
>NW_013670508.1:4970-9020 GCF_000517525.1 Limulus polyphemus | reverse complement strand
AAAAATAGAATTAGATTTCACTTTTAAGTCTTTAATGACTGATTCGAATGTTCCAGAAAGGTCAATGGTTACCTATAACAAAGGACATAAGGAGAGAGAGGTAAAACGAGAAAGAAAAATCAATGGAAGCTCACACAGCAAAAAAAAAGGAATTATTTATATTGTTATATACTGGTCTCTTTTCAGAATGAACACAAATATAAATAAATTTCAAGGAATAAAGACATGTCTAAAATTATGTAAACCGCTCCGCAAAGAGAAGTATTTATCTCACAAATCACTGCCCACGTGGCCTTATGGGAGACAAAAGATAACTTTGAAATACTACTTTATTAAACTCGTAATTGGAATCCAAAATGTGATAATCAAAAAAAAATGTGAAAAGAAAAATACTTGCGAACTTAAGTGATTTTTTTATAAATCTTAGGCCTAGTTAATTACAATGCTTCGCCATCTTTCTACAAAGACGTTTGTTATATTCTGTTATTTTATTATTTCAATAAAACAACTTGGACACAAGAGCGGAAAATAATACATCAGGTTATACTGTTAATCAGCTTTTCTTCTATTTATGTAAAATTTCATTAACCTTACGCGTTTGTTGTACAGTGTACCTGTAGGCCTGCATTAATTACTCCAGGCTTCATCCATTTCATTTCGCCAGTCGGTAGGGGATTTCCATGTCACGAGAAACAGTAGTGGCCCAGAGATCCGCTTCTTAATTACAGGCTGCTATTCCATTGTGAACACCCAGCTTATGAGTTAGAGTATTATATATAGTCACATTACTTAATTATACCCTGATTTATTCGCACAGGTATTCTTAGGTTATATGGGCTAGAACTAAAAACAGACACTTTTGTTGATTTGCATGACTAATACACAAGACTTGTTTGCTTAAAAATGATTTATCACTCTAGCCTTGTGTTGAGGGCGTGTTTGATGCTAATTGTTATCGATGCAAATGTTTTACATCTTACACAATAACAGATGCAAGTGTTTCCTAACTGGAGATATATCCGAAAGTTGAAGAGAAAACAGCTTATCATGAACATTGTTACAGAGATAATATGCTATTGCTTTAGGTAGTTGTTTGTTTAATGTATGTTACTACAAAATAAACTATACAATATTTATATTTACAGGAAGGCTGGGATGTCAAAAGTGTGTTATTTATATACTTCAGAGCTATTTTTGACTCGAAATATTTTCTTTAGAATATTTGGTTTGATCTTTGTTTAACCCAAAGTTACTCAAAGGGCTATCTGTGATCTACCCGCCACGGGTATGGAAACCCGATTTTTTTTTTTTACAGTTATAAGCCTGCAGACTAACTGGAAGGCCCTTTGAAGTATAAAAGGAAGACTTTATATGCTCAAAGTGTATATCTAGTAAATGTGTTTTTATAATAAACGGTTTGGCCTTCTTATTATATAGACGTTTCAGGGTTGTATTAGAAGTGAAAATAAAGCTTTAAAATACCATTCTTAATCATTGTATGGTGAAAGACATAAAACTTTGCTTGAATAAGAGGGAATCCTCAATACCCGCGGCACTTGAAATGCTTTTACGCAGGATTAGAGTAAAGTAATCTATGAGAGTTTGGGCATGGGCAAATACATCAATCGAAAGGGTTTGATCTCCTGATTCCAAAACTGGAATCAGATCACAAATCGGTCAAGCGATGACGGAGCTATGAGCTAAAAGTTTGTATTCGATAAAAAAAAACCTCTGTCCCATTCTATGAGCCGCTATTCCGCGATTAAAAACTGAAATTCATAATCGACACTTTGATATAACACAAACGTTTCTAGAGATATTCCGGGTTTGTCCACGCAGAAAATTAAAATAAAAAATGTAACAAAATTAATTTCGTGTGTGAGTTTTAATTGTAACCACTCCAATGGCGATTGACACTCATGTGAATTTTTATTGTAAACACTCCAATGGCAATTGACACTCTAAGTACGTTTGTTGTGGTTTGTTTCTTCTTGTCTTGAAATACTCATGTCAATTTCATGTTGAGTTGATATTTTTAGCCACCATGCAATGTATATGAATTACAGCATTGGACGGTGTAATGGTTTTTGGATCACTGGATATATCTAGTTATTCACATGAAATGCAAGTTTCTAACACAAATTGCGAGACGCGCGCCCCAATCACCAGATGATTGTATTAATAAATTGTATTAATGAATGGTTATCGACAAAATTTCTGATCAGAGCGACTTTAAATAACAAAAAATGTGGAACGCAAAAATCAAAATAAAATAAAATAAAAAATCGTGGCAGGGATTTAGTTTATAAAGGAAGACAACTTTCCTAAACAGGAGTGTTCAGCGATATTGAACTCACGAACAAAGAAAGTTCCTGGGGTTAAAAAATGTTAGTAGAGTCGTCAACTTTTTGAAGGCCATAGATAGGCCTAAATAAAATATTCTTAATTGTGTACCAGTTTAACGTTGAATATTATTTATGATTTTGAGTTAAGAAATGTCTGAAAATCCAGGAGATGAGAGAAGACCAAAGCTAATGACGACGTTGAAGAGACGAAGTAAGGCGACAACACTCAACAAAGCATATCACAATAAACGCCCCATAAACAGGGTCACCTAGTGGCTGGGATTTATAAATCCAATGCGTTAAAACGCACTAATTCATCAGCTGGGTACCTTCGCTGATACTGGTATTTTCGGCAATAATTTCAAAAATATCTCAAGCGATTTGATCAGCTTAGAAAATTTGGTTAGCTTTAAACTCGTATACTAAGTTAACAACACAAAATAATCCTTATAATCATATTAAAACAAAATAAAAAATAATAATATACTAAATTTATAAAACCTTTTAACTAATACTATTAATTAAAGGAATATTATTCATATTAGACATATAAAAATTAATTGTTTGCTTCATCTCTGATTCCTTGTTTCCAGAAAAGCGCGAGGCATAAGGGCACTCTTTTCATGATATGTGGGTAGCGAGTTCGAATTCCATCACCGAAAATGCTTGCTCTTTTATAGGTGGAAGCGTTATAAAGTTACGGTCAACCCCACTCTTCTTCGTAATGACCATAATCCCAACTAGTGTGGAGTCAGCCGGTAATTTTTGTAAACCAAGAATTTTTACACTTGGGTGGCTGGCCAAGATGGCAACCATATAGGACGAGCATTTTCGACGACGGTGATTCGAACTCACGATCTTCAAATTGCGAGCTGAGCGCCCTAACCACATGACCCGGTCAATCCCACTATTCGTTGGTAAAAGATTAGCCCAAGAGTTGTTGATTGGTGGTGCTGATTAACTGCCTTCCCTCAAGTCTATCGCTCCAAAATTAGGGACGCAATGAGCAAATAGCCCTCGAGTAGCTTTACGTGGAATTTCGTCAAACAAACTTAATGAGCTTAGTGTTCTAATGAGTGAACTTATCAGTATGGAGTTTGACTTGTAACATACTAGGTTTCAAATGATGAAAGGAACCAATTTTAATCTTCATTAGTCAGCTACTTAAGTTCGTCAGAGAGGTGTTAACAACAGCCAGTATCTATCTTTTGGCGATTGATAACCATAGTATATATATTCGAAAGTGATGACGTCATAACGCTGGTGGCATTTTGTTTTCATAAAGTATTTTCTGTTGATTTAAAAGACAATTATTGGATTTTTCGTAAACTCTTTTATACAAACAGATTAATTACATTTTGATATTTACTAGCATATTATGCCCATGCTCCGCTTTTGGGTTTATAGGTCCTCTCGTGATTTACAGGGGTCTCAGTGTGGCGATAAAACTCCCCTATTACCTCCAGTTACTTCTATAGCTACCCTAAGGGACGTCTGTACCCGAAAATCCCATGTCACCTGAGCCAAGTGTGCCATGTTTGGTCTTGCTAGTTTGTGAGTGAGGGTTTGAACAAAATTTCAAATACTGTACCCCTGAGACCCCAAGAATGAAGCAGCATACTAAATTGAATGCTAAATTTGTACTCAGTGACCCTAAAAACCTACTCTTAGACCTATATCATGATGGAGTGACCTTCTGGGCGGG
>NW_013670508.1:0-4133 GCF_000517525.1 Limulus polyphemus | reverse complement strand
TATATAATAAAAGTCTAACATTGATTTATTTATTTTACATTGGTTCTTTATATATAATAAAAGTCTAACATTGATTTATTTATTTTACATGGGTTCTTTATATATAATAAAAGTCTAACATTGATTTATTTATTTTACATGGGTTCTTTATATATAATAAAAGTCTAACATTGATTTATTTATTTTACATGGGTTCTTTATATATAATAAAAGTCTAACATTGATTTACTTTATTTTACATGGGTTCTTTATATATTAAAAAAGGACAATGTTGGAGCGATATATCTATTAATTTACAGGGTGTCCAAAACGTTTGGGACCATAGGTGATTTGCAGCTTTCCTTCATTTCAGATGGCGCTGTCAAAGCATGAGATGGTTGAGTTAATCCTGCTGTGTGGCTGAGAAGGTTGGTGCCAGCGGAAGGTTGATGTCAGATTTAATGTACGTCATCCGTATATAGAGAGAAATATCCCTCACAATGTTGTTGGTACGTTATTAGCTAGATGTATGGAGACTGGCAGTGTGGAACACGGATATGGTTCGCAGTGTTCAAAGAGAATAGAAATATCGTCTTCAAACTTGTTTAGAATCACAAGAACACATTCTGTAAAATTCGTTGAAGTGCCTATGGCTCCAGACTTTTTTGGACACCCTGTATACACATATTTTATACAATTAAATCTAGTTGTTAGATTATAAGTACAAAATAAATTAACTGTTCTCTTGCACCAGCATCTAAATGTATTTGAAGGATTTTTAAATACAAAATAAATTAATTGTTCTCTTGCAATAACCACTAAATGTACTTATTAAGTTTTAGGTACAAAATAAATTAATTGTTACGTTGCAACAGTAACAACTAAATGTATTTATTAGGTTTTAAGTACAAAATGAATTAATTGTTACGTGCAACAATAACAACTATCTGTATTTATTAGGTTTTAAGTACAAAATAAATTAATTGTTACGTTGCAACAGTAACAACTAAATATATTTATTAGGTTTTACGTACAAAATAAGTTAATTATTACGTTGCAACAATAACAACTAAATGTATTTATTAGATTTTAAGTACAAATAAATTAATTGTTACGTTGCAACAGTGGAAACTAAATTTATTTATTAGGTTTTAAGTGCAAAATAAATTAACTGTTCTCTTGCAACAACAACAAATACGAATCAAGATATAACCAATTGGGTTCACACGTGATTTTTTGTTTTGCTTAAGAAAAAAAAACATAATCGGAAATGAGCTTTTTTTTTCTTTCTCTGGTGCTTACACTCTCTAAATGATATCATACCAGTGTAATAAAATATATATAGAGCACCATTTTGTGCTGATGTTTATCAGGAAAATACCATTTTATCGTATACTATTAGTGTGCAGAATGTAGAATTATACATTTTTGATTATTTTTATAAAAGAAAAGGTGAATTAATATTTCCTTAGGTGATAATTAATACGCATTTAAATAGTTACATATTTCTTCAAGTTCTAATAGATATTTAAATAAGTGTATATTTCGTCAGGTGCTAATATATATTTAAATAAATACATATTTCTTCAAGTTCTAATAGATATTTAAATAAGTGTATATTTCGTCAGGTGCTAATATATATTTAAATAAGTATATATTTAAATAAATACATATTTCTTCAAGTTCTAATATATATATTTAAATAAGTGTATATTTCGTCAGGTGCTAATAGATATTTAAATAAATGTATATTTCGTCAGGTGCTAATATATATTTAAATAAGTGTATATTTCGTCAGGTGCTAATATATATTTAAATAAGTATATATTTCGTCAGGTGCTAATATATATTTAAATAAGTATATATTTCGTCAGGTGCTAATATATATTTAAATAAGTGTATATTTCGTCAGGTGCTAATATATATTTAAATAAATACATATATATTCCCTCAGCTGTTAATACGGATTTCTAATTCGTAAACTATTAATATATTTTTATGTTGTAGCTCAGACTATAATCAACATTTAAATAAATCTTTCAGCATATAAACAAAGTTATCTCCTAATATTTACTCTTTTATTTTTCTCTCTCTCTTCAAAAAAGGCATAGTTATTTAAAATTGGAGTTTGTTTTACCTTCGTCTGCAATATTAAAAGATTTATATGTTAATACAATACACTTTCTGGTTCTCATGTTAATGACAGATTTTGAACAATTGCTTAAAATATATATACTTATTCCCTTGTGACATCCTGGCCCCCTGGTGGGAATTCTCGTCGCATCCCGCAGTAATTGTCTGTCTTCACTACTGAAGTTAGAGAACAACTGTATCTCTAATTATCGTTTGTTTAGCGTACTTGTTTGCTGAAGATGCATTGAAATTTTTCTAAATTCATTTCTAACTACATGATGTCTCGTACTGGAAATTACGTGTACCTTTCCGAAATCTGTATCGTTAATATTGGAAAATTTAATTGTGTTATTAAAAAACAAATATTTTTGTGAAAAGTTTTTTTGCAAGTGCATTCAAATGATCATCATTGAAATAAAGAGTTAATTTCACTTTTTTAGAATCCACATAGAGTTGAGGTAGCTAAAAATTCTTTCTCTGTTCTTATTACACAAGCAGCTGTTTGAGGTGTAATTTCTAATCGTGTTACAGATAGACCTAATTTATTACTTTTGTTCAGAATATATTTATTAAAGGAAATTAGAAAAAAATCATCGTTTGACGATTGAAATGTATTTGATAAAGTGATGTAACCTTTTAAGTGCATTTGGAGTGAAACTACCAAAATAATGTCAACAATGACGGAGTGTTCAGCTTTAAAAGTATATTGTTCCTTAATGATTAACTTATGTATAGGTAATATGAAAACACCTAAAGTCAAAACTACAGCCTCCCGCATTCAAAAGGATTTAGCATAGTTGATTAAGCAGTTTTCGTTCCTAATCCCAATGGTCTAGCATGTCCTGATGGTTAGGGCGCTCGACTTGCAATCTGAGGGTAGGGGGTTCGAATTCCCGTCACCGAACATGCTCGCCCTTTCAGCCATAAGGGCATTATAATGTGACGGTCAATCACTCTATTCTTTGGTAATAGCGTAGTCCAAGAGTTGGCAGTGGGTGGGGTTGGTAGCTGCATTCCCTCTAGTCAATTACTTCCAAAGTAGGGACGGCTAGCGCAGATAGACCTCGTGTAGCTTTGCGCGAATTTCAAAACAAATCCAAACAACGCCTCACGAGATTTCGCCAGCACAACTCATTTAGGGTGGATTTATATTCACTTAAGTAATCGACAAGTTAAACACAAGCTCTAATATGACATTACCAAACTCATGACCGCATAGTTCGTTTTCATTACACATACAGACAGAGAAGTTAAACTTATTACTAACTAAAGCCTTAAGTAAAATTTCTCTCTTTGCTAATGTTTTCTTTCAATAAATTTATATGGAAACAGTTCACCAAAGAGAGATCGTGAGGGTTTTAAGACGTCTTTCAAATCGAAACAGTTCACCAGAGATCGTGAGGGTTTTATGAGGTTTTAGATCTGGACACAGTTCTTCAAACAGACTTCTTGAGAACCTTATAAGGTCTCTCAGCCGGACATAATACATTAAACAGAGCCAGTGAGACAAGCAAAACTTTAAACTTCCTTCTATAATGCCCCCTAGTGGCACATCGGACTTACAACACTAGAAACCGGGTTTCGATACCTGTGGTGGGCAGAGCACAGATAGCCCAGTGTGTAGCTTTGTGCTTAACTCTAAACAAACAAACTTTCCAGAATAGTGTAATACTCCACTGAGAAACAATTACAATGAGAGTAATGGGCTGAAAACTTAAAGATTTATAACAGATTTGTTTATATTTTCCTTAGTATAAAGCATCGAATTTTTACCCTACTAAAACTAAAGCTGTGGTAAATTAGAATAAAGTCTATGAAAAAAATGCTTGCACGTGTTTTGGGCGTGAATATACGTATTAGATATAACATCATGAGTTGTGTAAGTGGCTATCGATTTTCATAGTATATGTCCTCCCCTCTACGAAGCGATTTTATTCAATACGTAAGGACAGGAAATAATAAATAAACTTAGTATTCCGAAAATTGTTTAATTTCGAAGTCTAAGCTCAAGGGAGGTCCAG
>NW_013670507.1:82821-84371 GCF_000517525.1 Limulus polyphemus | reverse complement strand
TAAGGTACTGTCTGTATATTCTAACCAACACGATGGTTACATTATCATTAAGGTACTGTCTGTATATTCTAACCAACACGATGGTTACATTATCATTAAGGTACTGTTAGTATATTCTAAACAACACGATGGTTACATTATCATTAAGGTACTGTCAGTATAGTTTGAAACATATTATTCATTTAGATTGCACACTATTATTGGACAACACATTGCACATATATACAGCACTGAAGAACCAGAAGTTGCACATACTGCACAGCACTACTGAACCACAACTTCACTTACGAACTGAACTGGAGTACCACAAGTTGCACATACTGCACAGCACTGCTGAACCACAACTTCACTTACGAACTGGACTGGAGTACCACAAACCCAATTAAACTACACTATTGGATGACTTGTATTTATGGTACAACATGGGAGAACCATTATTAGCTTCTGATTGTACTTATAGTACAACATGGGAGAACCATTATTAGCTTCTGATTGTACTTATAGTACAACATGGGAGAACCATTATTAGCTTCTGATTGTACTTATAGTACAACATGGGAGAACCATTGCTAACTTCTGATTGTACCTATAGTACAACATGGGAGAACCATTGCTAGCCTGTGGTTGTCTTTTAGTAAGACATTAGAAGACCATAAATTACAATAACATTTATCTGTCAATCTAGCTTTAGCTATTTTTTTATTTTAACCAGCAGTTTATTTAAATTGTAGACACGCCATATGGTCGCTATATTACAAAATACATCCCCTCTTATGGACGAAATTAGCCAATGGAACAGATGGCAGATGAGGAAAAAACAAGGAAGAAGTAAAACTAACAGGGTGAGTTTATGTCAAACCTGTTGGTCCCTAGTTGGCCCACAGTTTTTATAACGAAGGTTCTTCTAAAACGAGTTCTTATGTCGAGTATTACAGCTGTGATGCATTCATACTTGGTGAAGCTGGGTATTTGGACCGTGTTGTTGAATCAGTTAGGTTACTGCAGCGAGAATGAATGGAGCTCTAACCTACAGTCGCGGTCAGTATATTCTAAATAACATGTTGGTTACATTATCATTAAGTTACTGTCAGTATATTCTAAACAACATGTTGGATACATTATCATTAAGGTACTGTCAGTATATTCTAAACAACACGATGGTTACATTATCATTAAGGTACTGTCAGTATATTCTAAACAACATGTTGGATACATTATCATTAAGTTGTCAGTATATTCTAAACAACACGATGGTTACATTATCATTAAGGTACTGTCAGTATATTCTAAACAACATGTTGGTACATTATCATTAAGGTACTGTCAGTATATTCTAAACAACACGATGGTTACATTATTATTAAGGTACTGTCAGTATATTATAAACAACATGTTGGTACATTATCATTAAGGTACTGTCAGTATATTGTAAACAACATGTTGGATACATTATCATTAAGTTACTGTCAGTATATTCTAAACAACATGTTGGTTACATTATCATTAAGTTACTGTCAGTATATTCTAAACAACACGATGGTTACATTATC
>NW_013670507.1:75886-82753 GCF_000517525.1 Limulus polyphemus | reverse complement strand
ATGTATATATATATATATGTGTGTGTGTGTGTTTATATAAATATCTATATCTTGTTTATATATATATATATATATATATCTGTGTTTATATAAATATTTATATCTGTGTTTATATATATTTAAATATCTTTGTTTAATATTAATATTTGAAGTGATGAATATATATATATATTTACAAGTAGACAGATCAACATAAGTTACATCGACCGATGCCATGGTGTTATTTATATCTTTCAGTTGTTTATGAATTTTGAATAACATTTTTACAGGAAAGACCAGAAGAAGAGTCAAAGAATGGTAAGAAAGTTCTCTTGATACTAAAAAGTTGAATTATTGTTACTTAATCGTTGTTTCTTTGTAGCAAGATGTAATCTATTATTGTTTCTATGTAACAAGGTGTAAACTATCGTTGTTTCTATGTAGCAAGGTGTAAACTGTCGTTGTTTCTTTGTAGTAAGATGTAATCTATTATTGTTTCTTTGTACCAATGTCTAAACTATCGTTGTTTCTATGTAACAAGGTCTAAACTATCGTTGTTTCTATGTAGCAAGATGTAATCTATTATTGTTTCTTTGTAGCAATGTCTAAACTATCGTTGTTTCTATGTAACAAGGTCTAAACTATCGTTGTTTCTATGTAACAAGGTGTAAACTATCATTGTTTCTTTGCAGCAAACTTTAAATTATTAAATTTTCTGTGTAGTTAGGTAAAATCTTAATGTACCCTGGACATAAACTGATACTTACTTATTATAAGAATTGATTGAAAACATACAAACAACGAACCTTCCGTACATCTCGAAAGAAGCTACTTACAAAGCACCAAATTAACTGCATTCAGAGAGATTGTAGTTATAGTGACAGTTTTCTGAAATATACTTTTCTAACAAATTATGCCTTTTTTATTTCTCATGTTACGACAGGTTTCCCAAACTTTTCATCCTCAGGCGAACTTTTACCAAGGCAAGCGTGTAGTAAGTATTGATACTAATGTTTCAGTATGTGATAAGTATTGTTTCTAGCCTGTTAATCAGTGTAAGGATTGTTCTATACTGTTAATTAGTGTAAAGATTGAGATTGTTTCTAGTTTGTTAGTCTAGCCCAAAATTCTAACCTAATATTTTACTCAAAATAATCAGATTTTTTAACATTGTCATAGCTCTCAATTCAACTAGTTTTTAACTCAATCCAGACCGATTTCGTAGAATATTCATAGCTCAAACTAACTAATATAATACTTAATTATATATTATAGTAATTATGTAAAATTAAAACATCTTCTTAACTTACATATACGACTAAACAATATTTTGTTATTTCGATATTCTTTTGCCTTGGAATTGTTTTTGTTTCATATGTTAACTTAATCATATAAAACGTAGCAAACAACTTTTTTTGTTGTTCTACACTAAAACTTGTAAATAAAATTGTCCTTACATGATTCCAGTAGGTAGTCACGTGTTGCTGCAGAGGGAAAATTATAAGTCACTTTGTTGTAACACAGTAAAACTAAGTAGTCACGTGTTACTGCAGAGGGAAAATTGTAAGTCACTTCTTTGTAACACAGTAAAACTAGGTAGTCACGTGTTGCTGCAGAGGGAAAATTGTAAGTCACTTCTTTGTAACACAGTAAAACTAGGTAGTCACGTGTTGCTGCAGAGGGAAAATTGTAAATCACTTTGTTGTAACACAGTAAAACTAGGTAGTCACGTGTTGCTACACAGTGGAAGATTTAAGTCACTTCTTTGTAACACAGTAAGACTAGGTAGTCTCGTGTTGCTGCACAGGGGAAGTTATAAGTCACTCCTTTCTAACACAGTAAAACTAGGTAGTCACGTGTTGCTGCACAGTGGAAGTTTTAAGTCACTTCTTTGTGACACAATAAAACTAGGTAGTCTCGTGTTGCTGCACAGAGGAAGTTATAAGTCACTTCTTTCTAACACAGTAAAACTAGGTAGTCACGTGTTGCTGCACAGTGGAAGTTTTAAGTCACTTCTTTGTGACACAATAAAACTAGGTAGTCACGTGTTGCTGCACAGTGGAAGTTTTAAGTCATTTCTTTGTAACACAATAAAACTAGGTAGTCACGTGTTGCTGCACAGTGGAAGTTTTAAGTCATTTTGTCGTAACACAGTAAAACTAGGTAGTCACGTGTTGCTGCACAGTGGAAGTTTTAAGTAACACAATAAAAGTCACGCTCTATAAAAAGAAAGTTCCATATTGGCAGATTAATTATTAAATGTTGATTAACTTTCACAGACGAATTATTAAATGTTGATTACCTTTCAGATTTTTTTGTAAATGTCACGTTTTATGTAATTTTTCTCACTTCCCAGTCTGCGGCACCCTACCTGAGCTGTCGGTGAGAATTATAAACGGTGAGGAAACGTCTGTCAACAAATACCCCTGGATGGTACTTCCTCTTCTCTCTATTTTTTCGTAAAGAACATTTTTGCCATATTAAAAACTAACTTGTATGTCGTGGTATAAAAGACTGATTAGTGTAGATATTATTAATGTATTTATTTTGTGAGTCATTATTGTCTAGTTTTTATAATAAGAGAGTTAAAAGCAGACGATTATTAGAAGTTGTGTTTATAATTCATTGATGTTGAGACTATTGAATGTTGTGTGCAATACATTGACATATAAATAGTGTGAGACGAGCAGAAACAGCAGATAGACAATAGCAGAAAAGAGTAAAGTCGCGGCCAAGGAAAAGTTCGGCGTGAAGTTAATTGTCGTAGAAGTGATAGGCCTAACGTTTAATATGTTAGAGTAAGACTAACAGTAGAAAAAGGAGGAAAGAAAAATAATTTATTCCGTCAAAACGTGGTTCTAAAGTAATTGAATCAACCTGAGTGCACTTTGACAAAAGGAACAGAGGATATATTGAAAAAAAAAAGACCAAACGATCACTGCAAGAGCAGTATACGACTGCGGTAACTCGCGCCACAATTGTAAGTGAATTATACACAGAATACTAGTGCGATAGAAATAGGGAAAAGTAATTTGGCTTGTCAACTGAAATTCTAAAGTAATTGAATAAGCCTAAGTGGACTTTTGACCAGATGACGAGAACCATCTAGTATTTATGATATCCCTATAATCACTATAGTGTGAAAAATTTGTTGTACATACGTTTAACTTATTCCGAAAATATATATATATTATTTTGGAAACAAGTGGAGTGCGTGCTGTTCATTTATCGTTGAATTTATCGCTAAAAAGTCACAGACACCTATTGTAGAAGAATCCTAAGCTCAACAACAACATAGTATATGTTTATACTATTAAGAAATATAAGTAAAAGCCTTAAATTGACAATTGGCGATCTTAACATCTGACATTGTATGAAGTGACATACAAAAGTTATTAAAATACCTGAAACTCAAGTAAGGAAATACAAACTTAGCCAATGTACATCCATGTTACACATCTGTTAAATACAAGCTAATAGAAGAAAGGAAGTACAAACTCAGCCAATGTACATCCATGTTACACAACTGTTAAATACAAGCTAATAGAAGAAAGGAAGTACAAACTCAGCCAATGTACATCCATGTTACACATCTGTTAAATACAAGCTAATAGAAGAAAGGAAGTACAAACTCAGCCAATGTACATCCATGTTACACAACTGTTAAATACAAGCTAATAGAAGAAAGGAAGTGCAAACTCAGCCAATGTACATCCATGTTACACAACTGTTAAATACAAGCTAATAGAAGAAGGAAGTACAAACTCAGCCAATGTACATCCATGTTACACAACTGTTAAATGCAAGCTAATTCTTACCGACTAACCTTACTCCTCCTCTTTAAACCATATTTCAGTAAACAACAAGAGTCTCTAAGTGTATTTACCATTCATGTGCACTGCTAGATCAAAACATCTGATATTTAACAAAAATCAATCTAATATCAAATTAATTGTAGCCAATAGAGAAAAAAAGTGTTTTATGTAAAACATCCAAGTAGGAAAGACTACAAATATCCAGTAAAATAATTAGAACACAACAAAATACAATAGTACAGCCAGAGATCTGACCTTAAATATAAACAAGCTGAAGATTACTGAATATAGTACTGAATTCCTCATTCTGATCCACCATAGCTTGGTTTGTTGCAGGTTTCTTTACGTACACAGAGAAAAAGAAACAGAAAAGGAAGTTGTGGAGGAATACTTATCAGTCCTTCCTATGTACTGACCGCTGCCCACTGTTCAACAAGGTAAGCTTTGTTTATGGTGGTCAGTATTCTACTTATCAGTCCTTCCTATGTACTGACTGCTGCCCACTGTTCAACAAGGTAAAGTTTCTTTATGGTGGTCAGTCTTTTCCTTATCAGCCCTTCCTATGTACTGACTGCTGCCCATTGTTCAACAAGGTAAGCTTTGTTTATGGTGGTCAGTCTTTTACTTATCAGTCCTTCCTATGTACTGACCACTGCCCACTGTTCAACAAGGTAAGCTTTGTTTATGGTGGTCAGTCTTCTACTTATCAGCCCTTCCTATGTACTGACTGCTGCCCACTGTTCAACAAGGTAAGCTTTGTTTATGGTGGTCAGTCTTCTACTTATCAGTCCTTCCTATGTACTGACCGCTGCCCACTGTTCAACAAGGTAAGCTTTGTTTATGATGGTCAGTCTTCTTTTCGTGTAGTGTGTGACTGCTGCCCACTGTTCAACAATGTAAAAAAGTGTGTTTATGGTGGTCAGTCTTCTCCTTATCAGCCCTTCCTATGTACTGACTGCTGCCCACTGTTCAACAATGTAAAACAGTGTTTATGACGATCAGTCATCCTCTTACCAGTCAGTTTTGTGTTTTGACTAGTGCTCACTGTTCAATCGTTAAGCTTAAGTTGAAACGTGTTGTTTTCTATCATACTTTCGGTTGTTAAACTGAAGTACTAGTTAATACATGGTGTTTTCTAAAGACTAGATGATGTAGTTGCCAGGAAACTAACTCAATAATACTCACCTTACCGGGATACTTCTTCAATAATACTCACCTTACCGGGCTACTTCCTCAGCAATATTCACGTTACCAGGAAACTTCCTCAATAATACTCACCTTACCGGGATACTTCCTCAATAATACTCACCTTACCGGGCTACTTCCTCAGTAATATTCACGTTACCAGGAAACTTCCTCAATAATACTCACCTTACCAGGAAATTATCTCGTTTATACTTACGTTACCCGGAAATTACCTCAGTAATACTCACCTTACCAAGAAATTACCTCAATAATTCTCACGTTACTAGGAAATTACCGCAGTAATACTAACGTTACTAAGAAATTACTTCAGCAATACTCACGTTACCAGGAAATTACTTCAGTAATACTCACGCTACCAGGACAACCTCAGTAATACTCACGTTACCAGGAAATTACTTCAGTAACACTCACGCTACCATGACAACCTCGGTAATACTCACGTTACTAGGAAATTACCTCAGTAATACTCACGCTACCAGGACAACCTCAGTAATACTCACGTTACTAGGAAATTACCTCAGTAATACTCACGCTACCAGGACAACCTCAGTAATACTCACGTTACTAGGAAATTACCTCAGTAATACTCACGTTACTAGGAAATTACTTCAGTAATACTCACGTTACTAGGAAATTAACTCAGTAATACTCGCGTTACCAGGAAATTACCTCAGTAATACTCACGCTACCAGGACAACCTCAGTAATACTCACGCTACCAGGACAACCTCAGTAATACTCACGTTACCAGGAAATTACTTCAGTAACACTCACGCTACCAGGACAACCTCAGTAATACTCACGTTACTAGGAAATTACCTCAGTAATACTCACGTTACTAGGAAATTACTTCAGTAATACTCACGTTACTAGGAAATTACTTCAGTAATACTCACGTTACTAGGAAATTACCGCAGTAATACTAACGTTACCAGGAAATTAACTCAGTAATACTCACGTTACCAGGACAACTTCAGTAATACTCACGTTACTAGGAAATTACTTCAGTAATACTAACGTTACCAGGAAATTACCTCAGTAATACTCACGCTACCAGGAAATTACCTCAGTAATACTACGGAAAATGCATGGTGATAGTCTTATGTTTCTAGATAATAATTTTGTTTTCGAATTTCTGTGACCAAAAAATGATAATTTTTTTTCATATAATGCTGGTATAAGTCTTAGAAAACTAAAACTAATAAAATTCCACTTTCTGTAGAAATAACAGAAGAAAACCTCTAAAACCCGATCAAACTGAGGTAGTGGCAGGCGAGCACGACAAATGGGTGATCGAAACTCACTCTGAGGTTCTGGACGTTGAAAGGGTGATAATCCACCCCCAGTATCGGCCCAAATCTATTTTAAACGACATTGCACTGTGGAAGTTGAAAAATCCAGTGGAACTAACCGAATACGTCGATCTAATCTGTTTACCCCGAACAGATGTTGACTTTAGTGGCATGCAAGGGACGGTATTAGGATGGGGGTGGACCAATGCCGATGGTAATGGTCTCTTTTTTTCGTTTTGGGGGTGTTATCCAGAAGTATAAAATACGCAGTTTTCTTTTCACGTGGATTTGATGTACCTAGGACAGTGTGTCAGAGTTTATAAGAATAGTACGTTTCAAATAAAATTTGACATCCATTTAAACTAATGTCATAAATAACACTTTATTGGTATTATAGTTACTTATAAATAACACTTGTCTGGTATTATTGTTACTTATAAATAACACTTTACTGGTATTATAGTTACTTATAAATAACACTTTACTGGTATTATAGTTACTTGTAAATAACACTTTACTGATATTATTGTTACTTATGAATAACACTTTACTGATATTATAGTTACTTATGAATAA
>NW_013670507.1:69645-74908 GCF_000517525.1 Limulus polyphemus | reverse complement strand
ACTTATAAATAACACTTTACTAGTATTATAGTTACTTATAAATAACACTTTACTAGTATTATAGTTACTTATAAATAACACTTTACTAGTATTATTGTTACTTATAAATAACACTTTACTGGTATTATAGTTACTTATAAATAACACTTTATTTGTATTATAGTTACTTATAAATAACACTTGTCTGGTATTATTGTTACTTATGAATAACACGTTACTGGTATTATTGTTATTTATAAATAACAATTTACTAGTATTATTTTTTCATTTGAACACTTTTGATTTACAAATGATCAGTAATTTCAGATGAAGTAAACTGATTTTTTTTTCGTTCTTTTGAGAACAATATATATGGAAATACAGTCTTCCTGAAAAATAAAGATTTCTGTTTTAAATAAAATGCAACAGGAGGTGAGTACAGCCATGTTCTGCGTGAAGCCCAAGTACCAATATGGTCAGCATCTGAGTGCGAAGACAAATGGGAGAAAGATGTTCACCCAACCCAAGTATGTGCCGGTGGAGGAGATAAGGATGTTTGTTGGGTAAGGATGACAGTCCCATCAAATTTTCAATTTATTTCGTTCGTGTACCATTGTAATATCATTTTAGGTGTGAATTATTATTTTTTTTACAAAGGGTGATTCAGGTGGACCTCTAGCGGTAGAAGTGGATAATCGCTGGACTGTCGTTGGAGTTGTTTCTTTTGGAAGAAGTGGGTGTGCTGAACAAACATGGCCAACAGTGTACACACGGGTTTCTTCGTATCTCGACTGGATCGAGGAACACATCAGCGACATCTGTAATCCCTTTGATAAAATAAGTTTGAGCAGCAGCAAAGAGTTGGCTGTGGCTTCGAATAGCACAATAGAGTAATACAAATCTGCCTGAGTATTCAACAGTGTAAGAGACGTTTTCTTGGTGTTCGCTTTCAGATATATGAAACTCCAGTTGTTTGAAGTTTAGCAGATTGCACTTGTTATCACAAGGAAATAAATAAAAGATATTTAACAAGAATGACTCATGTTACGAAGATTGATTTTTCTAACAGTTTTAAACTAATCTCATATCTTACAGTATGTGCTCTTACAACGTGTTTATAATAAACTTTTACTACAGATAAACCGAACTTGCTATTCTAAAGAAAACAAATTCAAAGGACTGAAAGATCTACAACACACGTTCGAAATATATACTTACTCTGATATCTTTACCTCTCATGCATTCGAAAGTGCTTCAAAAAATTTAAAGAGAAAACTGCTTGTAAACAGGATGCGACTTACACTATCCCATATATTAGAGACAGAGTTAAAAGAGACTTTTTAGCAGGGTTACGAATAACTCTTCTAAGAAAACCAGGCAGAACCTTAAAACAAACATCCATGCATTCTGCATATAATCGAGAAAATGAAGGCAAGAAAAATACATGTTTCGCTAAAGAAGCGCGAAAATGGGATAAATGCACATTAAAAAAAAGTTGTATATAAAGTAACTTGTATAATACGCAACGAATTTTACATCTCGTGCAGTACACGACAGATTTGTTGAACACTTAAGAATCTTAACAAAGGTGCCAGTGTCATAACGGTCCACTATGTAGAAAATATGACAGACAGACATTTGATTGTTTCTTCTCTTTAATTGATTTTAGACTTGTTTATTTTGTGTTCCGTTTACGTCAATATTCCGCTATAATATTAGACTATATTAATGTTAATTATAGACTATATTCATGTTAATTATAGACTATATTCATGTTAATTATATATTCATGTTAATTATGGTATTATATGAAATACTCACCACGTGACCTTATTCCCTAGTCTCCATTAGTCTAACGAACGAATTTAAAAGTGATTGTCAGTCATTGTGAATGTAGCAGTGTAGTAGAAAGTCGCTCCTAAAGAAATTATAGAAACATATACAAATATTGTCGTTCTGCTGTTACTTTAATCATACGTGAAAGATTTAGTTATAAAATCGATAGCCGTTAGTTATTCCTTGCGTTAGCCTATAAATCACTTAATATAATAATTATCCTTGAGCCCCTGCTATTACAAAACATGATTACGCTAATTAAACAAAGTTATAGATCTATGACGTGCAGGGTCTTGTAACGAAGAAAAGTGGGTTATAAGTTGAATCACAATGGGATCCTGGCGCCATGGACGACACGTTTAGAATCTGTTGGCTGAGTCTCGACCAATCCACACAGCAATGCTGCCTCCTATGTTGGACGTATATGACATAACCATTTCCCACAAATGTTTGCTAAATGAGGTAGATCCGTGAGACAGGAAGTTTCGAAGAAAACAACCTTCATTTTTATCTACGGATAAAAATAAAACTTGCTCAGCAGCGCGTATAGGACAACATTGGCTGTGAAACTGTTAAGCATTGTTATCAGTTTTTGTTGGACTGACTGGTTTCCTGACGTACATTTTAACAAAGTAATAATACGCACCATACAGGTTCCTAGATGTAAATTACAACAAAGTAATAATACACACCATACAGGTTCCTAGATATACATTACGACAACGTAATAATACACACCATACAGGTTCCTAGATGTAAATTACAACAACGTAATAATACACACCATACAGGTTCCTAGATATACATTACAACAACGTAATAATACGCACCATACAGTTTCCTAGATATACATTACAACAACGTAATAATACACACCATACAGGTTCCTAGATATACATTACAAGAACGTAATAATACACATCATACAGGTTCCTGGATATACATTACAACAACGTAATAATACACACCATACAGGTTCCTAGATATACATTACGACAAAGTAATAATACACACCATACAGGTTCCTAGATATACATTACGACAGAAACAACACTTGTAACCTACATGGTACAGTTTTAGCTTGATAAATAAGGCAGTGTGACACATGCTAGATGTTCCTTCTATACCCTAATTTGTACAGTGTAGCTTGATAAATAAGGCAGTGTGACACACGCTTCTACCCTAATTTGTACAGTTTTAGCTTGATAAATAAGGCAGCGTGACACACACGTTTCTATCCTAAATTTTACAGTTTTAACTTAATAACGAAGGAAGCGTGACACGTGTTAGATGTTCCTTCTACCCTAATTTGTACAGTTTTAGCTTGATAAATAAGGAAATGTGACTCACACTAGGAGTTCTTAAATAAACAAACCCTTTTAAATAAATCTATCCAACTAATAAGAAGATAATTTTAAGAACTATTATATTACTTGAGTATGTTCTATGGACTTCAAAGTGAAATCAAATTATGCCTGAAATTCTTTTTGATAAGAAAATATGAAAACGTTATAAATCACATAGTCCGTATGTGTTAGTTCAGTCGAAGATCATGTGTGATATTAAATACCTGCCAACGACGACTGGGCGAGGCTTAAATCTCCCTTTGAAAACGCCCTCTTTTCTTCTAGTAGACCTTAACTATTGAAGTTACAAGAAACTAAACTTTGTTTTAAATGCGAATTTTTTATGCCTTTCTCACCATCTAAAAGTTGAAAGTCAAAGAAATTATGTATTGATTTTGTACTCACTGCACACTACAACTATTCTCGTTTTACTCTGAAACGTTCTCCCCAGTGGCACAGCGGTATGTCTGTGGACTTACATCGCTAGAATCCGGGTTTCGATACTCTTGGTGGGCAGAGCACAGATAGCCCATTGTGTAGCTTTGTGCTTAATTCCAAACAAACTTTGAAACGTTTTTTTGGGGATTTTCTCGACGTATCTCTTTAATTTTAGTTTAACAACAAAGATTTTTTAGCCAATCCTATGAATTTCGGGTCCTTAAAAATTTATTCTTGGAAAATAAACTTTAGTGCACTATCTCTAATAAAAGATATTTGTGTTTATTATAAATCAATAAAACCTAAAACAAAGGTGGAAATGGGTGCGATCTGCCTTACTAAATCAATAAAACCTAAAACAAAGGTCTAATGAGGAACCAGAACCATCTGAATTACCAGTGAAGTTCGAAGTTTGGAGATTAGTAGGCTATGGCTACCACTGGTCAACACATACTCAAACTAAAACCAGAATCACCTCATCAACCATTGAGAAACCAGAACCACTTAATTTACTAATAAGGTAAAGATTTACCATCAACCAATCACAACCCACATCAAATTTTATCATCAAGTACAAGCAATTCTTCTTCTGACCGGAAGAAGAATGGCTTCCGAAACGTCATTACCGAGGTAAGGCAGCTCGCACCCATTTCCACCTTTGTTTTAGGTTTTATTGATTTAGTAAGGCAGCTCGCACCCATTTCCACCTTTGTTTTAGGTTTTATTGATTTAGTAGGGCAGATCGCACCCATTTCCACCTTTGTTTTAGGTTTTATTGATTTAGTAAGGCAGATCGCACCCATTTCCTTAATGAAATTGTAACCATAGCTACTTATCTCCAAACCGTTGTCTCTGTTGAGTGAAAGCTTCAGTTTGTTTATCTAGAAAGCTCCCTGAAGTTTTCTGGTTTTCCAGAACTTTATCTGTGTCAGTGAGCCTCTAACTGTTCCAGTTGATTATATTTCGAGTTACAAAAGTATTTTCGGCAATGGCAGAGTTTTGTTTTCATTATTCTTTGTGTTATTTTATTTTTTCTCCACTTGTCCCTCTAATGTAGATATATATTTGCAGGGAGAATGGATGATGTTATTATGCTTGTTGTCTGTCGTATTAAAAAAATTAAACTTCTCATGTTATGCTTCTTATTTATCGTCAAGGCTTCATTTTATATCAATACTAGCTGGAGTACCCTTCCCCTGGACGGAAGTTATGTAAATCAATGATTAATTAAAGGTTATCTTAGGTCATTAAAGGTTGCTTTTCTTATGTGTAATTGTAAAAATCACAAAACCGCCCATAAAAACCGCAAAACGCAAAATGTAAAACTGAAACTTTGTTTGTATCTCCCCCATGGATCCAGTGAACCTCCATACCAAATTTGGTGAAGATCCATCTATAGGGGGAGAAGTAGTTTCTATATAATGTAATCACTGGTTTCTGTAATTAGATTCTATATAATCTATATATATAATATAATCACCTGTTTTTTTCATTAGATTCTATATAATAAAATCACCTGTTTCTTTAATTATATTCTACATAATCTAATCAATTAGGCTCTATATAATATAATCACTGATTTCTGTAATTAGATTCTATATAATATAATCACTGGTTTCTGTAATTAGATTCTATATAATCTATATATATATAATATAATCACC
>NW_013670507.1:61313-68645 GCF_000517525.1 Limulus polyphemus | reverse complement strand
ACTGGTTTCTGTAATTAGATTCTATATAATATAATCACTGGTTTCTGTAATTAGATTCTATATAATAAAATCACCTGTTTCTTTAATTAGATTCTAGATAATTTAATCAATTAGGTTCTATATAATATAATCACTGGTTTCTGTAATTAGATTCTATATAATCTATATATATAATATAATCACCTGTTTTTTTCATTAGATTCCTATATAATAAAATCACCTGTTTCTTTAATTAGATTCTAGATAATTTAATCAATTAGGTTCTATATAATATAATCACTTATATCTTTGGTTAGATTCAGCCATTACTTATAGTCAAGTGTAACAAGATGGTCCACAACGTACCAATTACAAGTGACCCCTGTTCGTTGTGAATTCATTTCTGTATACATGACGTCGTTTAATATAGAAAGTTCTTTCAACCACTATAAACAGTGTGTGGACGTCTCGAAAGAAATCAAGAGCTAGCTTCATTCTTCGTTCATTTCGCTTGTCTGTTTCCTTCGTAATGAGTCACAACAGTTTATTTGCCTCTCAAAGTGACTGCTTACATTTGTATTTCTTCTGATCACATATCACTAGACACAGCATAAATTTCAAGTTTATATTCACGTCACTTTTGGTATAAGACATTCATTTATCTTCGCTAATAATGTGATTAATGGTAGATCAGAGCAATGAACGAATGTTTTCCTGCTACGTTATTGAGGGAAAACCTACGATAAATAACGCTCGTGATCGATGAGCAATGCTGTTCCTGTCACGCCATCCGAAAAGATTATTTTAACAAAGACAGAACTTATGTGTCTTGTAGGAATACCTTGCAAACATTTGCTTAGGCTTAGTTATCATATGAAGATGATTAATAAAACAGGTTACAAAGATACCTTTATACAATTAAGTTGCTTGAAGAAGACTCTATGGAACTTCAGGGTTTAATCTATTGGTGTTTGTGTCGTGTTTACATATCGGTAAAAACATCGCTGTATGCAGCTGTCAGATGTCGTGTTTACATATCGGTATGAACATCTCTGTACGCAGCTGTCAGTTGTCGTGTTTACAGTATCGGTAAAAACATCTCTGTACGCAGCTGTCAGTTGTCGTGTTTACATATCGGTAAAAACATCTCTGTACGCAGCTGTCAGTTGTTGTGTTTACATATCGATAAAAACATCGCTGTACGCAGCTGTCAGATGTCGTGTTTACATATCGGTAAAAACATCTCTGTAAGCAGCTGTCAGTGATCTAGACGTTTACATAAAGTTTATCATATATTTTAAACAGTAATCTAGACGTTTACATAAAGTTTATCATATATTCTAAACAGTAATCTAGACGTTTACATAAATTTTATCATATATTCTAAACAGTAATCTAGACGTTTACATAAAGTTTATCATATATTCTAAAAAGATCAATATAAACATCCGTATATCAGTAAATTTATTTAATGTCTGTAATTGTGGAAGATATGACGTCAACAAAGTATTTTCTATTTGTTTATTTATGTAAATGTTAGTGTGTGATAAGAAGAGAACGTTATAATTTTAATAAAATATTTCATATCCGATCATTGTGTAAATAGAAATTTTTTAACGGCAGACAAAGTGTAAAGTTAAATGAATCAGAAAACAGCATGCGGTTGTTACACGATACCGCTTTGTCCTGAAGAAGCTGAAACTCGGCATATATCTATATTACGTTTGTTTGTTTGTTTAGAACTTTCGCGCAACGCTACATATAGCCGTCCCCACTTTTGAACTGATAGACTAAATAAAGGAAAGATGGCTGGACTTTCCGTAATCTGACCGAATAACGTAATTAGGACCCCAAAGTGCGGAGCACATTTTTTTGACAACGGGTCGTGAACTATGAACTCTTATTTCGAATATGCCAATCTCTAGGTCACGCCCTGCCCATAGAATATTAAGATCTAAATTTTAAATAAGCTGTTTCTCTCCTCTACCCCTCTCCACAACAACCATGTCTCCCGGTGGGACGGCGGTAAGTTTACGGACTTACAATGCTATAATCTGGGGTTCGATTCCCCTCGGTTGACATAACAGAAAGTTCAATCAATGTGGTTTGTCAAGAAAAACAAATAAAACAACCATAAGTGTTAAAATGTGAACAGTCGACTTCAAATTGTAACATTCCAAAACCACCATATGGAGATTACTAGTACTTACTTACTTCTTACTCTCTGTAATTTATAACTTGTCTTAGGCCTGGCATGGCCAGGCGTTATAATGTGACGGCCAATCCCACTATTCGTTGGTAAAGGAGTAGCCCAAGAGTTGGTGGTGGGTGGTGATGACTAGATGCTTTCCCTCTAGTCTTTCACTGCTAAATTAGGGACGGCTAACGCAGATAGCCCTCGTGTAGCTTTGCGCGAAATCCATAAAAAAAAACAACAAAAGTTGTCGTAACTGTAATAACCAAAAATAGACAGTAAAAATATTTTGTCGGTAGAAAACAGCATGAAATTAAAGACCTTGACAATATTTTTAAGCTCATTGATTCTTGTTACCAAAATTCATAATTACGGTTCATAATTTTAAATACATTTTGTCGTTGTTCATCATCGCACTAATTTTAGCCTATAGTTTTGTATGTACTGCAACATGTACATTGTATAGTGTTTAACATTAAAGCTGTGTTTTTCGTGTAATCTTTGGAACTCTGTTTTATTTTATTGGTTCAGTAATTTGTGTTTCGCCTATATAGCATTAGTGCAGGCTGTTTAATGATGACGGAGATATGCCAGACGATATTTACTCACAGGTTCGCAGCGTCACTCGCTAAGCCTTCTAAAAGTGTAGATTTAAGCTTAGCAGAGCTCTGCCAGTTTTATGCTGTGTATATTTGTACAATCTTTTTAATATGTCAGCAGATGGCGTTTTTTAAAAGTAATTTAATGCAGCTGTTTGGTCCAATTAACATTGAAGTTTAAAATAGATTCTCTGAAATTTTCCCCGAACACTACTTGTGTTGTTATGTATTACAAGTGGTGCGTTGAACAGCAGAGACATTCTCTAGTTGACACGTAAGCTCGAGCACTGAACGATCTGTTTTTCTCGCTATGCCTCGCGCTTAGCAGGGAAAGTTTCTGCTCAATCTCAAGTGCTCCTGAAGGGTGGTTCTTTAATTAACAGAAGAAGCTTCTTTTTTTTTATTTATATAATGTATTTATACAAAGTGAAATGTATTATCCTGTCTTGTCCAAACGTAGGGTTAAGTTCCCTAACCAAGTTAGTATGTTCCGCATCCCCTGCAATTGCTGGGCAGCCTGAGCTAAAAGGGGCCAATTACTTTTTATGCAAGGGGCAGCAGTTTTAGTCTGGCGTGATGAGTTATCCTAATGGACATCATGTGTCGAAGTTAATGAAACACTATACTGCTTCTTCCCTACACAAATCAAAATGCAACATTTTGGTGTGTAAGTCATTGCAACAACTTCAAATATTGATGAACTAGCCCTTCTGACGTCAGAATGGGAATAATCAACAGAACATTTGGCTGTTACATTACTCGCCGGTTCTCTACTTTGGTGAAGTTTTATGGCTAAAATGAAGGTCTTAATAACTTTCAAAAACTTATTAGATGTTTAGTGAAGTCTCTTAGATTGTTATAAGAGAGATTTAAGACTATGGTGAGCAGTACATAATATGCGGAGGTCATTTTTTCCCGGCCCATCCCTACATACTAAGCATTACTGTGGTTAGTGAAATTGTATAGAAAATTAGTTGAATTACTTACAGAGATAAATGGTGTTCCAAGTTTACACACCAGGAGAAGATTATAAATGGTATTTCAAGTTTACACACCATGAGAAGATTATAAATGGTGTTTCAAGTTTACACACCATCTCTTCCAAAGAGACAGAAATTGTGTCCGTAATATGGAGCAAAATACCCGTAAGAGCAAGGTGTCCAGAATCCAACTGAATCTAAATCACGTGTTCAAGCCCTCTGAACAGAATCCAGTTTAATCTAGGTTTTGTAACAGAAACCAGCTGAATCTAGGTCACGTGTCCAAGCCCTCTGAGCAGAATCCAGTTTAATCTAGTTTTAGAACAGAAACCAGCTAAATCTAGGTCACGTGCCCAAGCCCTCTGAACAGAATCCAGTTTAATCTAGGTTTTAGAACAGAAACAGTTAAATCTATGCCACGTGTCCAAACCCTCTGAACAGAATCCAGTTTAATCTAGGTTTTTAGAACAGAATCACGTGACCTAGATTCAGCTGGTCAAAGCCCTCTGAACAAAATCCAGTTTAATCTAGGTCACGTGTTAAAGCCCTCTGAACAGAATCCAGTTTAATCTAGGTTTTGGAACAGAAACCAGCTGAATCTAGGTCACGTGTCCAAGCACTTGTAGCAGTTGTTGCTACATTTTACAGAGTAAAATGTTTATAGAGTTCTATCTTCATATCTACCAACACCAATACACACTGAAATTAGGGTTAATGATGGAAATATCCAACATGTAGTGGAAAAATAATTTTGTTAACATTAGAAATGTACTTTGAAAGGCCAGCTTTTGATCATTTTATTTGAAAAGGTAGACATTTCGATTTAATTACTACATGGTAGTAATTAGTTGGCTTATATTAAGGACCTTTTCCCCAACTTTAGAAAATTTGCATTACATTTATACACAGATCAATAACTTGAAGATGAGCGTGGCTATCAAGTGTAATTGTTTTTTCGTCAATATAGGTTATTATGGCGGTCATAAACTATGATCATTGGTGGAGATTAAACTTTCTCAAGCGTGTGCTGCTTTATTATACCACACGAAGCTGGATTAATTAGTACGTTATTATACCACACGAGGATGGATTAATTAGTACGTTATTATACCACACGAGGATGGATTAAATAGTACGTTATTATAACATACGAAGATGGATTAATTAGTACGTTATTATACCACACGAAGATGGATTAATTAGTACGTTATCATACTACACGAAGATGGATTAAATAGTACGTTATTATAACATACGAAGATGGATTAATTAGAACGTTATTATACCACACGAAGATGGATTAAATAGTACGTTATTATAACACACGAAGATGGATTAATTAGTACGTTATTATACCACACGAGGATGGATTAAATAGTACGTTATTATAACATACGAAGATGGGTTAATTAGTACGTTATTATACCACACGAAGATGGATTAAATAGTACGTTATTATAACATACGAAGATGGATCAAATAGTACGTTATTATAACATACGAAGATGGATCAAATAGTACGTTATTATAACACACGGATATGGATTAATTAATACGTTATTATAACACACGAAGATGGATTAATTGGTACGTTATTATACCACACGAAGATGGATTAATTAGTACGTTATTATACTACACGAGGATGGATTAAATAGTACATTATTATAACATACGAAGATGGGTTAATTAGTACGTTATTATACCACACGAAGATGGATTAAATAGTACGTTATTATAACATACGAAGATGGATCAAATAGTACGTTATTATAACATACGAAGATGGATCAAATAGTACGTTATTATAACACACGAATATGGATTAATTAGTACGTTATTATAACACACGAGGATGGATTAATTGGTACGTTATTATACCACACGAAGATGAATTAATTAGTACGTTATTATAACATACGAAGATGGATTAAATAGTACGTTATTATAACATACGAAGGTGGATTAATTAGTACGTTATTATACCACACGAAGATGGATTAAATAGTACGTTATTATAATATACGAAGATAGATTAAATAGTACATTATTATAACATACGAAGATAGATTAAATAGTACGTTATTATAACATACGAAGATGGATTAGGGATCTCTGTGTTATTTATTTCTGACTGGTTTAACCTATAATAGTGTTAACATAAACCAGTAGTAACTACCGGTCAATGGTTAGCCTATAATAGTGTTAACATAAACCAGTAGGAACTACCGGTAAATGGTTAACCTATAATAATGTTAACATAAACCAGTAGTAACTACCGGTAAATGTTTAACCTATATTTACCGGTAGTTACTACTGGTTTATGTTAACACTATTATAGGTTAAACATTTACCGGTAGTTACTACTGGTTTATGTTAACACTATTGGTTAACCTATAATAGTGTTAACATAAACAAGTAGTAACTACCAGTAAATGTTAAACACAAAGCTATACAATGGGCTATCTATGCTCTGCCCATCACGGGTATCGAAACCGCTGTGCCACTTGGGGGGGGGGGGGCTCTCAATGACGTTCACTGAGACTGTAAAATTGTGAAACTCTACCCATTCGTCCAATTGCTTATCCAACTAACCAGTTCCTCATAGCAATTCGTGACACCGGACAGACAGGCAGATGAATAACTCACGTACATCTATCTCTAGCTTACTTTATCATTCCTTCACGAAAATTAAATTGTTTTTAACAGCGTACTGACATTTCTCCTTATTCTCATTTCCTGTTATTTCTTTTTTCGATAACTTCATATCCCTCTAAGTGAGTAACAGTACATTTTTCAAGATCGATGAACAATTGATTTAACGAACTCGAATATATCACATATGAACATCAAGATTGTGTACATTATTCACAGACTTGAGGCCACGTTAATGAAACATGTACTTCCTTCTACGTCACAATTCGTCCTCTTAGTCCGTTTCCTACCATCTACGAAAATTGTATCACGATGATGAAAGTTCGACAAATTTATGTAGTGTTTGTCAGACAAGGAAGTTCAATATGTTTAATAGCTTTATCTCTCTCTCTTCACACTGTTTAACGACTTTCTCTCTCTCTTCACACAGTTTGACGACTTTCTCTCTCTCTTCACGTGTTTCTCTCTCTTTTCACGTGGTTTGACGACCTTCTCTCTCTCTTCACACTGTTTGACGACTTTCTCTCTCTCTTCACACTGTTTGACGACTTTCTCTCTCTATTCACACTGTTTGACGACTTTTTCTCTCTCTCTTCACACTGTTTGACGACGTTCTCTCTCTATTCACACTGTTTGACGACTTTTTCTCTCTCTTCACACGGTTTAACGACTTTCTCTCTCTCTTCACACTGTTTGACGACTTGTTCTTTCTCTTCACACTGTTTGACGACTTTCTCTCTCTATTCACACTGTTTGACGACTTTTTCTCTCTATCCACACTTTTTGACGACCTTTTCTCTCTATTCACACTGTTTGACGTGTTTCTCTCTGTTTTCACACGGTTTAACGACTTTTCTCTCTCTCTCTCTTCACACAATTTAACTTTCCGGGTATTTTCCCATCTGAGTGTGTGTTTATCTCTGTC
>NW_013670507.1:56085-60331 GCF_000517525.1 Limulus polyphemus | reverse complement strand
ACACTGTTTAACGACTTTCTCTCTCTCTCTCTCTCTCTTCACACTGTTTAACGTACTTCTCTCTCTCTCTCTCTCTCTTCACACTGTTTAACGACTTTCTCTCTCTCTCTCTCTCTTCACACTGTTTAATGCCTTTTTTCTGTCTTTGTCCTGTTTAAATATTTTCTCTCTCACTCATCTCATAACGTTTCACAACGAGTTGATTATTTTCTAAACATCAGGATGCAGATCGTTAAAAGAACGACATCCTAACCAATATCAAGTCTTTATCTTGGCTACCAACCATCTAGGCTACAAACAATACTTCACTCAGGTATATGAGGAATATGAACAGTAGTGACATCTACATATGAGGTTTGACTGTAGGCAAATATGAAGGTTTTGTTTGGACTATCTGAGCTAGACGTCCATATATTTGAAGTGATAGAATAAGAAGGTAGCTAGTCAACAGCACCCACCGCCAACTCTTTTATTACCGATAAGTGGGATTAGACTGTCACCTTTATAACGCACCCACGGCCACAAAGCGCAAAGCACGATTTATGTATTTCTTCAGCGATAACGGGAACGGTGTATCGGGGTTCATATTTAACACCCTTACCACTGGGCGACGCTTCGCCCCAAATATTTAGTGAAGAAGCTGTCTAAGAACTATAAACCAACTCTGTTAATATCCTAGTAAGTATCCGTATTAAACGACAAGTACGGGGGATTGAAGAGTCTGCTCGTTATAAACATTTGTTTCGTAAGCAGAATAAAATCATTGATATTGTAATTCTTTTAAACTTTGTGTTATTTAACCTAACATATCCAGGTATGCATGAGATGAATGGTGTTGTCCTAACATATTTTATATAAACTATTGTACACTTCTAAAGAACATATCCAGGTATGCATGAGATGAATGGTGTAGTCCTAACATATTTTATATAAACTATTGTACACTTCTAAAGAACGTATCCAGGTATGCATGAGATGAATGGTGTAGTCCTAACATATTTTATATAAACTACCGTACACTTCTAAAGAACGTATCCAGGTATGCATGAGATGAATGGTGTAGTTCTAACATATTTTATATAAACTATTGTATACTTCTAAAGAACGTATCCAGGTATGCATGAGATGAATGGTGTAGTCCTAACATATTTTATATAAACTACCGTACATTTCTAAAGAACGTATCCAGGTATGCATGAGATGAATGGTGTAGTCCTAACATATTTTATATAAACTACCGTACACTTCTAAAGAACAGGTATAGATGAGATGGTCAGTCTGGTTTTGGTTTACAACACATATCCAGGTATAGATAAGATGGTCAGTCTAGTTTTGGTTTACAACACATATTCAGGTATAGATAAGATGGTCAGTCTGGTTTTGGTTTACAACACATATCCAGGTATAGATAAGATGGTCAGTCTGGTTTTGGTTTACAACACATATCCAGGTATAGATAAGATGGTCAGTCTGGTTTTGGTTTACAACACATATCCAGATATAGATAAGATGGTCAGTCTGGTTTTGGTTTACAACACATATCCAGGTATAGATCAGATGGTCAGTCTGGTTTTGGTTTACAACACATATCCAGGTATAGATAAGATGGTCAGTCTGGTTCTGGTTTACAACACATATCCAGGTATAGATAAGATGGTTAGTCTGGTTCTGGTTTACACACAGTGACAGAAAGTGTAGAAATCCGCGTATTGTGTGACTATTCACCTCATACATACCATAAATAGTGATAGAAAGTGTATAAAACAGCGTATCGTGTGAATATCCTCATTATACATACCATAAATAACTGTATTGTGTGACTATCTTCATCATAGATAACATAAACAGTAAAAGGACATGTATTGAGCAACCTTATTGTGTGGATATCCTCATCATACATATCGTAAACAGTGAAAGAAAGTTTATAGAATAACCTTATTGTGTGAATATCCTTATCATACATGCCGCAAACAGTGACAGAAGGTTTATAGGACAACCTTATTGTGTGAATATCCTTATCATACATGCCGCAAACAGTGACAGAAGGTTTATAGGACAACCTTATTGTGTGAATATCCTTATCATACATACCGCAAACAGCGACATAAAGTTTATAGGACAACCTTATTGTGTGAATATCCTTATCATACATGCCGCAAACAGTGACATAAAGTTTATAGGACAACCTTATTGTGTGAATATCCTTATCATACAATACGCAAACAATGATAGAAGGTTTACAGAACAACCTTATTGTGTTAATATTCTTATCGTACATGCCGAAAACAGTGGTTTTAGTTTTTAAATCTGTTAAGTATTTTCATAATATCGTACTAATTTAGCTTTATGTATTTAGTGCAACCAAAATCTGCAAATTTATCTACTTGTGTAAAATATTCACAGCTTTTTAAAGGTAACACTTTGTGTTAAATCTCAGTCACGTGTTTTCCAGATTTTTCACAAAAGTTTACCACAGATTGAACACTATTTTTCACAAAAGTTTACTACAGATTGAACACTATTTTTCACAAAAGTTTACCACAGATTGAACACTATTTTTCACAAAAGTTTACCACAGATTGAACACTATTTTTCACAAAAGTTTACCACAGATTGAACACTATTTTTCACAAAAGTTTACCACAGCTTGAACACTATTCTGTTCCTATTTTTGTTGCGGTTGAATCTCCATGTTCTATACAGTGTTTAAAAAATGCATCTGAAAAATGTGTAAAACTAGCATGGAGAAAACCGTATTTATCTGCTTGAATGTGCTGTAGTCAGGCTAGCGAAAGTTCCTAGACAATAATGAAAAAAATACCTTTTACATATTGTGGCGTTCATTAATTTTTAATTGTCTATTGGGAGAGCCATTTATTTCAGATGCATTAGTTTACAAAGCCAAACATGAACATGTACCTTTTCTGTAAAACGATGCCTCATAGAGCTGGTGTAGTGCCATATTTACATACAACAAAATACAGGTAGTCCTCCTGGTGGTGTGTTCATAATTAAAGCTATTTGAAAGTCTGATTGCCACAAAGTGACACGCAGTCCTACGAACACCGTCCTTTTCGTACTTCACAAACGAAAACTAATTAGATATCTAATTAACTATGTTCTCCAATGAGACTGTCTCTTCCTCTGAAATCTACATATATCTATTTCAGTTTCGCCATTTTATTCAGTTGACTTAATTCAACATGGGAAAACTAAACAAAACGTTAAAATAGACGTCTCTAAAACCGTCCAAACAACACACAACGTTAAAAGATAAACATCTTTAAAAACATCCAAACAACACAAACTGTTAAAATTAAACATTTTTAAAAACATCCAAACAACACAAAACGTTAAAATTAAACATCTTTAAAAACATCCAAACAACACAAACCATTAAAAAATAAACATCTTTAAAAACATCCAAACAATACAAACCGTTAAAAAGAAACATCTTTAAAACATCCAGACAACAAAAAGCGTTGAAAAATAAAACATCCAAACAACACAAAACGTTAAAAATAAACATTTAAAAACATCCAAACAACACAAACCATTAAAAAATAAACATCTTTAAAAACATCCAAACAATACAAACCGTTAAAATAAACATTTTTAAAAACATCCAAACAACAAAAAGCGTTGAAAAATAAAACATCCAAGCAACATAAAACGCTAAAAATAAAACATCTTTAAAAATATCCAAACACAAAACTTTAAAAAATCAAAATCTGAGACCTTTCCAATGCCAACAAACCTCAAGAATAAAAATCTCTGAAACCATTTAAATTATAGAAGAATATATTATATGTATTAACAGGTTGTTATCAACTTATTATTATTATGGTCTGCAAACTTGACAAAATCTTGACCGAGAGATAACCTGATTATATAGATACCAGTATCTGGAACCTTCACTAGATCGTGAGAACCCACGAGAGAATCTGGCTAATGTAACTAATGTTATTAACAGGTTGTTATGAACTTATTATTATGGTCCCAACATACATCTGCAAACTTGACAAAATCTTGACCGAGAGATAACCTGATTATTTTGATCACAGTATCTGGAACCTTCACTAGATCGTGAGAACCCACGAGAGAATCTGGCTAATGTAACTAATATTATTAACAGGTTGTTATCAACTTATTATTATGGTCTGCAAACTTGACAAAATCTTGACCGAGAGATAACCTGATTATATAGATACCAGTATCTGGAATCTTCACTAGATCGTGAGAACCC
>NW_013670507.1:52403-55272 GCF_000517525.1 Limulus polyphemus | reverse complement strand
CTTCACTAGATCGTGAGAAACCACGAGGGAATTTGGCTAATGTAATATAGTTGGTTGGTACGAAGAAGGTATAAAACATAATGATACCAAACGTTATTAAGGAGATTACAGGATAGATTGAACTTATAAGAGTTAATTTCACGGAAATCAAATGTCCAAAAGCTTAATTTAAACTTCCATGAAACATATTGGCAGTATATGTTTCATGGATCGTTTTGATGTATAAAAAAAATCACAGAAAAAATTACTTTTAATCAAACTATCCGCTCTTATATTATTTGTTTTTACTTGTAAATAAAATGATGTATAAAAGAAGGGAGTAAATTTCTAAACACTTAAACTAAACTGTATGTTGTTTGTCTTGTTTTTGTATGAAGCTCAATTCTTATCTTGCTATTCGCATGTTATACAGGAATATGTAACACTTGCTAAGCTGTAACTGCGACAGAGTGAATTCGCATGTTATACAGGAATATGTAACACTTGCTAAGCTGTAACTGCGACAGAGTGAATTCGCATGTTATACAGGAATATGTAACACTTGCTAAGCTGTAACTGCGACAGAGTGAAATTATTCATTTCATTCTAAAAAAATAAATTTCAAACTCCTTCAGTTTTATCGCTTATTGGCGTCTATTTGCTTATGTACTCCAACTCCACAAAAACGTTCATACTGTTTGGAAGTTGTTTCTAGAACTGCGGGCGACAAATTACAATCAACATGCTCTACAATTCGACATATATCTTGATTGTCTAGAAGCGAAGGTTCTTGACAATTCTGACCAGGTTTCTACCATCACTGAAAGAAATTATCCAGTTTTTGTAGATTGCGTTAAAATTACTTTTTACGTTTGTTACTACTTTGGAAGACAGCGAATCTTTTCATATTAGCATCATATTTAACATGAACATCTGTAATAAAAACAAGTTAGTAATATACACGCACGGCCCAGTGGTTAGCGTGTTGAACGGTGTCTCTTAGTTTACCCTGGTTCGCGTCTAGTTACATCCCTCCCAACCCTAATGGATGCTTTATAAGAGCAAACCATACACTTCAATTTGACAAGAATAGCCCATAAATAACGTTGGTTAGTGTAATCTATCACGAGTCCTAGTTCGGCTTAGTAGAAGATTTGAAAAAACAACAACTATCAAATGTGAATTAATATCTTGAACATTAAATGCACTAGGAAACAAAATATGAATGTATATATTCAACCAGTTCCAGCTATTCTAAAATCTGACCGCAGACAAGCTGGTATGTCCAAGTTGTGGAAAGATTTTCAAAACGTTGCTTAACAAATTGTGGACAGCTATCAACGTAATGAATTGAGGAGCTTAGATGGTTTATTTTACACTAACGTACCAGTTTAGTTGATTTCTTACACACTAACGGATCAGTTTAGCTTGTTTGTTACTCCTTTTAGTTGATTTCTTACACACTAACGGATCAGTTTAGCTTGTTTGTTACTCCTTTTAGTTGATTTGTTACACACTAACGTACCAGTTTAGTTGATTTATTACACACTAACGAATCAGTTTAGCTTGTTTGTTACACACTAACGGGTCAGTAACGGGCCAGTTTAGTTGATTTGTTACACACTAACGTACCAGTTTAGTTGATTTCTTACATACTAACGTACCAGTTTAGTTGATTTCTTACACACTAATGGATCAGTTTAGCTTGTTTGTTACTCACTTTAGTTGATTTGTTACACACTAACGGATCAGTTTAGCTTGTTTGTTACTCACTTTAGTTGATTTCTTACACACTAATGGATCAGTTTAGTTGACTTGTTACACCCTAACGTACCAGTTTAGTTGATTTATTACACACTAGCGGGTCATTTTAGTTTATTTATTACACACTAACGGATCATAACCAAAGAGGCTACTTCTTCTACACATCTCTACCTTTGATGTATATAAATTTAAATTCACATTCGATCAAAGAATCCGCTTACTTATTTCAATTCGGTATTTCTTTCAAGAACATTTCTCAGACTTTCGTAGTTACTCTGAATCTCAGCACGTGCAGTTGACACCTGGTTGTGACATTTGTCTTGGTTTTGTACCTAACCACGTAGGGTAACAGCGTGCGGTATATTGTTAAAAATTAGCAGAAATAAATAACAATGGTTAAGATGAAGAACTTGAACAGTTCAAGCAGCCCTGAAGTTGGCGTCTGAGATTGTTTTTTAAGTAACGTCAAACAGTATCCACAAAAAGAATACGACAACCAACTGTTACAGTTTACGTCATCTCAGTTTGAATTTACGTTATTGTCCACCTTACGTTTTTTCTTTTCTGAAATATCACAAATCGTTGGGTTCTTTTCCCTTTAAGTTGCTTTTCAAATACGGTGTTTTTATCCATATTTATATCAAATGTATAGCATTAATAATACTTATTAATTCTTCAGCACATAAGCTTGCCGATTCGTGTTATAACAGAAGGGCCTATATTTAATTTTGATAGAATTACCTTCGGTAACGTCCTATTTGAACGCAGGTATTCCTTAATCTTATTTATATTAATTAGTAGTATGATGTGAAAATATTAGTTTCAAACTTTGATCAAATTATGTTCTTCTTATATGTAATCTAAGTAATTAAAACCACATTTCAGAGAACTGGGAAAACATATACTTGGCTTAGACTTAGAAATGTCCACCTAGAGTCATTTGTCAAAACCAGGCCACAGGAAATCACATTTACAATAAATAGAAACAATTCAAATATGCAAATTTGTCAGGACACTCTTGTCTACTTACGTCCAAACACATAAAATCCACCAGGATACTTTGTTTTACTGAGAACCAAACACATAAAATTTACCAGGATACTTTGTTTTACTGACGACCAAACAC
>NW_013670507.1:46671-51547 GCF_000517525.1 Limulus polyphemus | reverse complement strand
CCTATATCACCTATACTGGAACATTCGTATTTAAAACTTCCTATATCACCTTTACTGGAACATTCGTATTTAAAACTTCCTATATCACCTATACTGGAACATTCGTATTTAAAACTTCCTATATCACCTTTACTGGAACATTCGTATTTAAAACTTCCTACATCACCTTTACTGGAACATTCGTATTTAAAACTTCCTATATCAACTTAACCGGAACATTCGTATTTAAAACTTCCTATATCACCTTTATTGGAACATTCGTATTTAAAACTTCCTATATCAACTATACTGGAACATTCGTATTTAAAACTTCCTACATCACCCTTATTGGAACATTCGTATTTAAAACTTCCTATATCAACTATACTGGAACATTCGTATTTAAAACTTCCTACATCACCATTACTGGAACATTCGTATTTAAAACTTCTTACATCACCTTTATTTTCTGAGCGAACACTGACTCGGTGATTACTATGGTTGAAACCCTACAACGATCGTGGATGTGTTTCATTGTGTAACTTACATAACGTTGTTATAAACTTAGTTTCAATTAGTACTGTAATATTATTAATTGATCGATGAATTACGAAACAATCTTTATTATGCTAACGTAGAATTAGCTCCTTTTCCTAAGCCTCTAATTTATAAGAGATGTTTATTTTTTTACATATTTAAATACTGATGTGGGTTGTTTTAACTATCTGTATGCTTCTACTAGTTAAGCTTCCTGAGTCGTAAATATGACAAGATATGGTCGTTCTTGTCGCTACTGGTGATTCTTTCTTTTGTGATTCTTTTTTTCCAAAACTGATTTAACTAGTGGCTCGTTTCCTTGTATGTTGAAATCTTTCAATGTATTCCATGTTTACTGGAGGAAAAAATTCTAACTTTTTTCACTCTCTCTTCGCTTAGAGAAAAACTCACCAGAGGGAGCTTCGAAACCAGAATCAGAACTTTCCGTAAACTAGAAAAAAATGTACTATTAACTGAGAAACAAGTTACTGATACTAAGTGTAAGATGTAAATACTTGTATGGTGGTTACGATTATATTACTTTATATAAGCTGTCGCTAGTCGCTGCAAGTTTAATGTTACTCGAAACTACTATAACTAATCAATAATCATAAACAAATATAATAAACAATTTTCCACGAGTCATATAAGTCCGTCGAAGATACACTTTTTACAGATATATTCAGAGACCGAGTGTCCTCTTACCTCAGAATTCGAAGCTTGCGGAAACAGTCGAAGTGGAAATTTAGTTTAGAAACTTTTCGTATGCCTACTAACTGACGAAAAGAGGGTTGTCGCTTTTGACAAGAAATATTGTGTGTTTCTTTTACGTCAAGACGTCGTCTGGCTATTTGGTAGAACGACCGAGTTGAGCTAGTTACTTGAGCTCTGTCTGCGCATGTGCGACATGGCTGGTGTTGGTCACCTAGCGGAATGATGTGGTTCATTCTAAGATCTAAGAAGTTCTGGAGATTGAGGGATTGCTTTTAAAAAATATTAGAAACAGGTTTTAACATAAAAAATAGAGCAGGATTCGAATTTCGATTTCTAATAATGAATTGGTGAGTAAATAGAGCAGGATTTATAATAATGAATTGGTGAGTAAATAGAGCAGAATTTATAATAATGAATTGGTGAGTAAATAGAGCAGGATTTATAATAATGAATTGGTGAGTAAATAGAGCAGGATTTATAATAATGAATTGGTGAGTAAATAGAGCAAGATTCGAAGTTCGATTTATAATAATGAATTGGTGAGTAAATAGAGCAGGATTTATAATAATGAATTGGTGAGTAAATAGAGCAAGATTCGAAGTTCGATTTATAATAATGAATTGGTGAGTAAATAGAGCAAGATTCGAAGTTCGATTTATAATAATGAATTGGTGAGTAAATAGAGCAGAATTCGAAGTTCGATTTATAATAATGAATTGGTGAGTAAATAGAGCAGGATTTATAATAATCATTTGGTAAGAAATTCCAATGATTTGTCGGCAAGGGAAACACTTATTACAAATATTTTGAGTTGCCCGATGAGCCAAGTTTGAGATATCACTAAGCTCATCGGGGACATAAACATTTTGTAAGCTAGGTATGGATTAGAGGTTAGCGTGCCCAGCCTGAGAACAGGAGCTTCAGGGTTCGTAAAAACGCGCTTTGCACTTTAGGGCTGTGGGTGCGCTATAAGACAAGACCAACTAAATAGTTGGTGATGGGTGCTGTTCACTAAGTGTGTTCTCACTAGTAACGTATCAGGGTTTTCATGTCTAAGAAAGCAGAAGCGTTAATCTTTTCGAGAAATTCAGAAATATTCGCCTTTTGGAAACACAAGAGACTTATACGAGTTAAAATAAACGTACCAAATTAAAAAATATTAACACTAAAAAATATGCTTTGAAAAATTTACATAACTAGATAAACCCTTTTTTTCCAGACTCGAATAAAATTTTAGGCTAGACAGCAGTCTCTTCATTAGTCCATTTCAAGTGTCCTGGGTGTATCGTTTTCAGATAAAGAACCTTTTGTCCTTAGTCTGACCGAAGTCACTCGTAGGAAGTTCCTCAAATCCAAATTAAATATATATATATACGTATATGATATCTCGAATAGCTGGTACTTATTATTTTACTTTATAAAAGTAACTCAGTTATTGGTTTTAAATGTATGTGAAATGCTCACAAAATATTTAAATTACGAAGATATTTCCAAGTTAAAAGACTAGTAATTATCTGACAGAGAAAGATTTAACAACTATAAAAGTTCAAGATAAAAAGTTCAAGTAAATATGTTAGCCTAATTAGAATCTCTAAGAAAGCAGAAGCGTTAATCTTTTCGGGGAACTCGGAAATACTCGCCTTTTGGAAACACAAAAATGTTTACCTTTAAGAAATCCCAAAACTTTCATCCTTATGAGAATCCAGAAACATTCGTGTTTTCGATAATCCAAAATATTTTATCCTTACAACACCAGCAACGTTTCTGTTGATAAGGATCCACAAGCGTTAGTCTTAAGAAATTCATAAATTCTTTATAAGAATCCGAGAAACACCCAAATTTGTTAGAATTCAGAAAACTTGGTCTTTTTTAAGATTTCGGAATCCTTCATTTACATAAGAATGTCAAATATTTATATTTTTTATTATTCTAAAAAACATTCATTTAAAAAACAATAAAACATACATCACAATCTGAATACATTTTTCTTTATTACGAGTCCCCAGTGGCACAGCGATATGTCTGCGGACTTGCAATGCTAGAATCCGGGTTTCGATACACGTGGTAGGCAGAGCACAGATAGCCCATTGTGTAGCTTTGTGCTTAATTACAAACAAACAAACCTTATTACGAATCTGTGGCTTCTCCAGGTCCAGTATACAGAAGCCTACTTTATATATTTGGTTTCATCTTCCAAATAGCACTGATAAACCGTGAACTCGGCGAAACTAGTCTATTGCAGCGGGAGTAGCAAATCAAGTAATAGATTAAGTTATTACATTATATTTTCTTCACTGAAATTCGCGTTTTACTGGGGAAAAAAACAGTTAACACGAACGTAAAGATTGTTGAAAGCATATTAAATAATAGTAAAGAACAATACTTTAGTTGCAAATTTAACTTCAACTAATAACATTAGGACTTTTGTTGGTATTGTTGTGGAAAACAAGAGCTTTACAAAAAACAACTTATCACACCACAAAAAAACAAATCAAACCTGACGTTACAGCTAACACCTTTCCCAAGTTTTACAGCGTCACATACAAATACAATCTGGTCGTATATGACGTTGTAAACCTTGAGAAAGACGTAAACCGCAACGTCTGGTTTCAATAGAAACCATTTCTTAGTGGAGTGTGTTTGATCGTTTCCTTTTTTGGTTTGTTTTTTATTCCATAAATATGGTTTTAATACTCCAGTCTACTTTACCTAGTTTTGCAAGGTTATTTGTATTGTTGTCGCCGCGATGCTTGACAAAATCAATAAATGTATACATTAAAAAATATCGTAAACATTTCATGTTGTTTGACGTCAATATTTTCAAATTGTTATGAGCACAACAATGATAATTAAAATAAAATACACCAGACAGAGTACCCGTGCGTGTGATTTATATTAGCATATCCTGGTAAGTTAACGTCACCATAACCATTTTTTCTCGGAATCCTACACGCTACTTCAGATCGGGATACGTCTGTATTCCCGCCCTCTTGTGAATAAACGTCGAAATCAATACTGAGAGTCGCTGGCTGATTAACTTGATCGTATGACCACGTACTGTGGTCGAAAACATGACCTTTTTAAACATATCAGAACAGATTAAGTTTTTGTACAAATATCTTGTGTTTCTTAATTATACGAAGTCAGGCGGATGAAATAGAAACTACTCAAAAAAGGGTTAGTGTTAATTGTTTATGACATTACACATTTTTCATTTTAAGATTATACCATAATGTACTGCTACTACCCTCTGAACCACGAAGTCCGCCATTCTTAGTTCTCCTAAAACTATCAAAACTCTACATAATTGTAAAAATAAGCTTTTTTTATGTACTAATAAACTACATTTTAAGGACAAAATCCTCTTTTTGATCACTAAAATAGATTATTATAATACATGTTACAACAGTTTACTGGATCACTAAAATAGATTATTATAATACATGTTACAAGAGTTTACTGGATCACTGAACTAGATTATTATAATACATGTTACAACAGTTACAAGAGTTTACTGGATCACTGAACTAGATTATTATAATACATGTTACATGTTACAAGAGTTTACTGGATCACTGAACTAGATTATTATAATACATGTTACATGTTACAAGAGTTTACTGGATCACTAAACTAGATTAATATA
>NW_013670507.1:42162-45878 GCF_000517525.1 Limulus polyphemus | reverse complement strand
TACATGTTACAACAGTTTACTGGATCACTGAACTAGATTATTATAATACATGTTACAACAGTTTACTGGATCACTGAACTAGATTATTATAATACATGTTACAACAGTTCACTGGATCACTAAATTAGATTATTATAATACATGTTACAACAGTTTACTGGATCACTGAACTAGATTATTATAATACATGTTACAACAGTTTACTGGATCACTAAATTAGATTATTATAATACATGTTACAACAGTTTACTGGATCACTAAATTAGATTATTATAATACATGTTACAACAGTTTACTGGATCACTGAACTAGATTATTATAATACATGTTACATGTTACAACAGTTTACTGGATCACTGAACTAGATTATTATAATACATGTTACAACAGTTTACTGGATCACTGAACTAGATTATTATAATACATGTTACAAGAGTTTACTGGATCACTGAATTAGATTATTATAATACATGTTACATGTTACAACAACATTTTCTGGATCGGTAAATTAGATACTCATTAAACATGTTACATGTTACAACAACATTTTCTGGATCGGTAAATTAGATACTCATTAAACATGTTACATGTACAACAACGTTTTCTGGATCGGTAAATTAGATACTCATTAGACATGTTATATGTACAACAACGTTTTCTGGATCGGTAAATTAGATACTCATTAAACATGTTACATGTTACAACAACATTTTCTGGATCGGTAAATTAGATACTCATTAGACATGTTACATGTTACAACAACGTTTTCTGGATCGGTAAATTAGATACTCATTAGACATGTTACAACAACATTTTCTGGATCGGTAAATTAGATACTCATTAGACATGTTACAGGTACAACAAAGTTTTCTGGATCGGTAAATTAGATACTCATTAAACATGTTACATGTACAACAACGTTTTCTGGATCGGTAAATTAGATACTCATTAAACATGTTACATGTTACAACAACATTTTCTGGATCGGTAAATTAGATACTCATTAGACATGTTACATGTTACAACAACATTTTCTGGATCAGTAAACAGCTTCTTATTAAGCACGATTCATTTACATGTAACTACCAACTTTTGTCTTGTCTCTGTTGACCATGTTTCCCTTGTGCTAGTTAAGCCTACTTTTGTTTATTCTCTACAGACCCCAGCTGATCGTATAAATGAGAAGTTGTTAAGAAAGGTAGTGGGTGTTTGTGCCTCTTTGAGAAACGGGTCTGGTTATTCTCAAAAATATAAAGCTCAGTAAAGGTTTCTTTCTTTGAAAGCTTTGCTACGATATAAAAGTTTTATTATATGCAATGTTTCTTTTTAAAAATTCAAGAGACAACAAATAATAATACAGAATTAATAGCGAAAGCTTTGTTGCTCTGATTAATATTTAGTGAAATAGAACTGTGAATTTAGGTTGAATTAAACAAAATATTTACAATAAATAGAATTTAGGATATAAACAAAATATTTATAATTAAAATAGTTTAGGCAAAGCTAAGTACTACTGGACTACCTATTTTCCCTAATCTAAGCTTTATGGACCGAATATGGAGTCTACAGGTAAATTATATTTTACTCCGAGGTGAAACAAATAATAATAAGTTGGGTATCACACGGACAGACAGACAACGTGTGAATAACAAGTAACGTACCACACGGGCAGAGGCGAAATACCAAATACATGTAATAGGTGAAGACACAAGAGAAAAAAGCGATAAGTTGAGTATTACATATTCAGATAGGCGAAACGAAAATGATAAGCTTAACCACCACACTTACAGATAGGTGGAACGCGAATGATAAGCTTAAACACCACACTTACAGATAGGCGAAACGAAAATGATGAGCTTAACCACCACGTTTACAGATAGGCGCAACATGAAAATGTAAGAAAACATTAAAAAAAGGTTACCACTTTCTTGTTCAACATGAAAATGTAAGAAAACATTAATAGCAAGTTATCACGTTATTGTTCAACATGAAAGTGTAAGAAAACATTAATAACAAGTTATCACTTTATTGTTCAACATGAACATGTAAGAAAACATTAATAACAGGTTACCACTTTATTGTTCAACATGAAAATGTAAGGAAACATTAATAACAAGTTACCACTTTATTGTTCAACATGAACATGTAAGAAAACATTAATAACAAGTTACCCCTTTTTTTTGTTCAACATGAACATGTAAGAAAACATTAATAACAAGTTACCACTTTATTGTTCAAAATGAAAATGTAAGAAAACATTAATAACAAGTTACCACTGCATTGTTCAACATGAACATGTAAGGAATATTAATAACAAGTTACCACTGCATTGTTCAACATGAACATGTAAGAAAACATTAATTATAAGTAATATTGTGCTTCTCTTTCAATTTGAAATTTTAAAAATAAATAATAAATTTCTTGATAAATACAATCAAAAATCAAACAAACTGACGACAGATTTTTTGAATACGAATTGCAGGACAAAAGTTTGTTTTGAATTTTCGTTCAATAAACAATTCTTACAGTGAATTTGAAACAAACAAAAGGTAGTACAAGCTGTCGTAACGCCATCTGCTGGCAACTGTATAATACTTACAAATCCAAATAGGACGTGTTTTTACATTTAGATATTAACACATATTCCAATTAATGATATAGAAACTCGAAAATGTTAGGCAGACATATAACAGTACAAAACTATGACACACACACATAAATGGATCAAATACGCACACACACATGTGAGAATCTCCACACAAAATGTTTATGTTTTATCAAGCAGGCATTACTTACACACTAGAAGAAGTATTGAGGACTGCTGGGGCAGATAGTCCTCGTGTAGTTTTACACAAAAACTCTTAAAATAAACAAACTAAAACACGAGATATTGAGACAATAAACCTGAAATATTTGAGTCTATGTCATCATTTGATAATCTGAGGCGAGAGGCTTTTTACAGTTTGCAGAAGGTGAAGGTTTAGATTCTGCACTGTGGTAAGGAACTCTAAAGACCTGCCTTCATCTGCAGTTTGATGGAAATCAAGAGCTGGTACAAATTTAGGGATTCTGTCATTATTTACTATTTTTCAGGATATAAGCGATTTAAGCGTGAGTTTTATCAATTTAGATATATTTCCGGGTTAATAGAGTACGATATATTTTATTGATTCGCAGGTTATCTCAGAATCATTATTTAATGAAGAGGACAAACAACTTCAGAAAAAAAAAATTGTAATTTGTACCCGACGTTTCAGCTTACGCCTTTATCAAGGGTCTATGAATGTCACAGGTTACCAAACTGATTTTAAATTACAGTATAACTGGAAACAAAATACAGCTACATCAATATAATTGAAAAGTGTACTGATACAAATGTGGTTGAACAGTTTTGAGTCATTGATCATTAATATAGAGAAAATTATAATGATAACATAAAATAGATAAAATCATAATGATAAAATTAATAATAATATTGTTAGACAGCGGAAGTCACGCGAAACTGGAAGCATGCACGCTGGAGTTTCTAGAAGGATCGTGACTTATCGGGCAACCTCACAATGTCCCAGCATGTGCTAGACCCCTCTTTTTTTTTAGTATATAAGCCGGAGAATTGTTTGTTTGTTTTTTGAATTTCGCGCAAAGCTACACGAGGGCTATCTGCGCTAGCCGTCCCTAATTTAGCAGTGTAAAACTAAAGGGAAGGCAGCTAGTCA
>NW_013670507.1:37158-41448 GCF_000517525.1 Limulus polyphemus | reverse complement strand
AGCGCCTTATCCACCTGGCCATGCCGGGCCTAAGCCGGAGAAAGATTGAAGAGAAATAAATTGGGTCAAGCGAACAGTAGGCTTGTTTGTTTGTTTTTGAATTTCGCGCAAAGCTACACGAGGGCTATCTGCGCTAGCCGTCCCTAATTTAGCAGTGTAAGACTAAAGGGAAGGCAGCTAGTCATCACCATCCACCGCCAACTCTTTGGCTACTCTTTTACCAACGAATAATGGGATTGACCGTCACATTATAACGCCCCCACGGCTGAAAGGGCGAGCATGTTTGATGTGACGGGGATTCGAACCCGCGACCCTAAGATTACGAGTCGAGCGCCCTAACCACCTGGCCATTCCGGGCCTAAACAGTAGGCCTCGTAAGTAAAGTGTGTGAATCGCTGTGAATTATAGCGTGTATTTATAAATGTAGTTAAGTTAAAGTGACTGTGGAAATTCTGTGTATTGCAAAATTGTATCGAGAAAGAATAAACTAGTTTTATTTAAGAAAGGACTTGTATCGCTGAAGTTCCTCGGAAAGAATTTACAACGGAAATTAACAAACAAGCAGATAATAATAATATGTTAAAGGGGCCAGACATTGTACATATTCACGGGGGAATTTCTGGATTGAATCAAAAGTGATTCCTTATATTTTCTGTCGACAAAATTGTCACAAATTTCTATAATTTTGATTGTATAAGGTGTCTCATTGATCATGCCGTGTTCTTTTTAAAAAAATACTAATTATCTCATAATCTTTCATTTCAAATAATAGATAAGCTTTGTCTGCCACCAAAATTGTTACCAAAGTTTTTACAGCCATGGAACTTGCAAGACCAATGAATCAAACTGATGTATAAAGAAATTGAGACACCTAAAGTAACTTTCTGTGTTTCGGGTGGAGTTAAGATATAGCCAATATTACATGCATTATCAGGTACAAGATACCACTGCTACTATGATATTTATTTACTTGTTTGGAGTAAATGCATTCCATTATTGATATTGTATGTAAACTTATATATGATAAAAAAGTAAAATAAAAATCAATTTAACAGACCTAACTGACAAAAGTACAGTTTGGACAAGTTTAATAAATGTTTTACAGAACATTTCTAAATGTGACATTTTTGTACTCACTTCTTCTAAATTAGTATCAATCAGTTTGCCAACACCTCCTTCTCACTGGTATATGTATTTGATTTCATGTTACTATCCTGAAATAACATTAGGCTAAACTCAAACCCTGAGAGGATATAATTGAATAATTAATGGATAAGCTCCTGGTTATGCTAATAACGTTTTATTACTTAAAGTCAAGTAAGGATGATGAAAGCATGACACTGATACTGAGCATAAACCAAAGATGAGAGTTAGTAGAAAGCTAGATATTTTTTATGAATAATGAGAACGATTTGCAACAATTATTATTCATGATGTAAAGGAATATAAAGTAGCAACAGTTGATAAGTGTATTGAAAATGCTGTTACATCTTTTGTGTTTTAAATACAAGTTTTATAATAGTTTAATATCATCTCCATCTATTGAGAGTTAAACAAACTTATAAGACCTTGTTCATGTGAAACGACAGCAATCACACTTGTAATAATTAATCTAATTTTGAATTAAGTGGGAGGCCAGCGAAGCTGGAATACTTCCTCCAGCATGGTACAAGTACCCCGGAGCACTGGACCGACGTTAAGGGGTCATTTCCAGAACCCACACTCTCCAACTCCACCCTAGGTTACTGTATATGCATATAAGGCCAGGGTCAGAGCAATTAATGGGGAGGACATCATACGGATCCCAAGGCTCGTAAACATATATAGCTCCAGACTCGGTCCCACTGAAGATTTAAGGGAAGAAGACTGCTATATATATTGTATTGTTTTGATAATTAAGAAACTGGTGTTATTCAACTCAGACATCAGTAACATGTACACTGGTCTGTCAGTTGCATAAAGACTTAAGCTACTTGATACGTTGAATATTAATTTAGGTAATTCTTTATTTATTTATTTATTTTTAGCGAACTTGATTTGGCAGATATCATGTTTATGCACGGAAAAGTTTCAAACTGTCGTTGTATAAAAAAAACATTATATGCTTCCATCTAGTGGTAGAAAATATAACTAATATGAAATATAGAAGTAATCTGAACTCACTGCTAAGTAGAGGTTGTCATTTTCATTATTTCCCCTCAGATATACGTGTTTAAGAACAAGAGAATAACATTACTCTTATATATTAAATAAGCTGATGTATCCTTTATGTGAAAAAAATATTTTTAATTACTACTTTCAAAAGATATAGCACAAAAAACTTAATTACATGCCCTTATCAAACAAGGGAAACAAAATGTCGTGCTTTTCTTAAACTGTCATTCAGAGATTGTGAATACTAATGTTTGTTTTAAAGAGTATAACAAATAATGAGTTTAAAAAAAACTTACCTGTGTCTTTTACTTACTTGATAAAACTCACTAGAAATGACGAAATTACAATCTAGACTCCAGTGGTTGGCTTTATTGTTTTTTAGATTTTTATGATTGTGTTTTTGAACCGTTTGTGAGCCCACCCGATTGTCCCCTAAAATTATTCTAAATTTACCCAGTTAAAACTGAACTGTTTCAAAATATATTCTATGACCAATCTGTTGTTTTTCTCTTTTTCCTTCTTTTTACCAATTTACTCAATAGCTAAGTAAACCTGTGATTAATGATACTATAGCATTAGGTTAATTAATATCTTTGAAACACTATTTTCAGATATTCCAGGAGGTGGAATGAGTGTATTCCAAATCATTCGAACCTTGTAAATAAAATGTTTTGTGTTTTGTCAACCATCTTCGTCGTTATTAACAGAAAAGTGTAGTTTTAATTTTTGATTTCAAGAAACTAACTCATGAGCTCTTTATACTGCAAATATTTATAGTATAATTAAATGCATAAATGATATGATTGACAGAAATATCGTACGACAGTCTTAACTAAAGATTTAATCAAATGTAAATTGATTGTTTGATATTCTCTGCTTTTTCACATCACAGAACGATTCTGTATCTATTTACATTTGTGATAGAATGTATTGATTACAATAACGTAGTTTAGTGGAGTACTAGTGGTAGACGTGAAATGAATCACTTAACATTTGTGATAGACAGTATTAATTAAATTATTGTGGTTTGGTAGAGTACTAGTGATAGACATAACATCAACAGAATACACATATAAGTATCAACATCATTAGTTTTGACATTGTTGATCTTAATGTTCCAGAGACAACGTTAATTTGACACAATATAGTATGATTATAGTACTTTGTTCACGAGCGCACTGGAAGACGCTGAAACGCAAAATATGATGTCAAATATAAAGTTAGCATAGAACTATCATTAATACACTTTTAATTCAATGTTGGTGCGTCTTTTTCTTCTCAATTTTCACGTGAATTCGATTTGAAATTGGTAAATATTTTTTATGTACTACTTAAAAATACACCCTTCAGTAACATTCAGTAGCGTGTGGGTTAGTTCCCTTGCCTCTCCTGTCAAATTCTGTAAGACTCGAGATATTCTCCTCCCAAGCCTAATGTAATATTTGAACGGCTCCAAATATTACCACAGCGATGCTCCTAGTATAATTTCCAGACAATAGTGAATCCTTATGCATAAGAACATGGTATCCCCCTCCTCCCTCCCTTTTTGTGCTGTTTCAAAGTTTCGGCCTCAGTTTTCAACCATCCTGCATATTTTAACGTAATATATATTCTTAAGATTTGAACAACTTAAAATTAACGCAGGAAAGTACGAAAAATATTAACACAAAGAAATGTACTTTGAAAAATTTACATAAATAGATGAACTTTTTCTTTCATACTCAAATAAACTTTTAGGCTAGACAGCAGTCTCTTCATTAGTCCATTTCAAGTGTCCTGGGTGTATCGTTTTCAGATAAAGAACCTTTTGTCCTTAGTCTGACCGAAGTCACTCGTAGGAAGCTCCTCAAATCCAAATTAAATATATATATATACATACATGATATCTCGAATAGCTGGTACTTATTATTTTACTTTATAAAAGTAACTCAGTTATTGGTTTTAAATGTATGTGAAATGCTCAAAAAATATTTAAATTACGAAGATATTTCCAAGTTAAAAGACTAGTAATTATCTGACAGAGAAAGATTTAACAACTATAAAAGTTCAAGATGTGAAAGTAAATATTGTTGCGTCATCGAGTCACATGACTACTGTGACGCAACGTTTCTAGAACTATCATGTACTTTGGCGAAT
>NW_013670507.1:33725-36952 GCF_000517525.1 Limulus polyphemus | reverse complement strand
TAAGACTTGTGTCGTTAAAGTTTCGTTGGAACGAAGTTACGGAAAAATCAATTAACAAACGGAGACGTAACAATATGTTGCCTAATTAGAATCACTAAGAAAGCAGAAGCGTTAATAAAACTATGAATTTAGGCGAAAAAGCGATAAGTTGAGTATCACATGTTCAGATAGGCAGAACGCGAATGATGAGTTTAATCACCACATGATCACACAGTTGGAATTCCAATAACAAGTTACCATTTTATTGATTTCTTAAAATAAATAATGAATTTCTTGTTAAATACAATCAAAAATCAAACAAACTGATGACAGATTTTTTAAATACGAATTGCAGGACAAAAGTTTGTTTTGAATTTTCGTTCTATAAACAATTCTTTCAGTGAATTTGAAACAAACAAAAGGTAGTGCAAGCTGTCGTGCGCCATCTGCTGGCAACTGTATAATACTTACAAATCCAAATAGGACGTGTTTTTGCATTTAGATATTAACACATTCTAATTAATGATATAGAAGCTAGAAAAACGTTAGGCAGACATATAACAGTACAAAACTATGACACACACACAGAAACGGATCAAATACACACACACATACACAAACACATGAGAATCTCCACACAAAATGTTTATGTTTTATCAAGCGGGTACTAATTACACACTATAAGAAGTATATACTTAGAACATGGGAGAGTTAAGTGTGTTATAAGTGTAACGGTCAAACCCCGCTATTCTTTCATGAAAGAGTAGACGAGGAGTGCTGTTGACTAGCTACCTTCCCTCTAGTCTGTTAGTTCAAAATTAAGGACTACTGGCGCAGACAGTCCTTGTGTAGTTTTACGCAAAAACTCTTAAAATAAACAAACTAAAAGCACGAGATGTTGAGGCCATTAAACTGAATTATCCGAATCTATGTCGTCATTCGGTAATCTGTAGTGATAAATTTTATCAGTTTATCATCTTATTTTGTACAGAAACGTTGTTACTTTAGTATATTAATATATAAGATTGTAAAGACAGTATTTAAACAATTACTTTTTCAAAACACTGTTTCATTGTTTGTTGTTAAGCGTAAAGCTACACAATGGACTATCTGTGCGGTAATCACTACATGTATCGAAACCTGTTGTTTAACGTTGTAAGCCTTCAGACTTCTGGGCCACTACGGGAGCTTTCCTAAACAACTTTTAATGGTGTACAACAAATAAATGGTATTGTAATAATAACAAACCTATCAGTGATATTAAGTTTTTAATAGAACATTCATTAAACATTCAAGCCTTTGGTTACATCATGCTTAAACAATTATTATATTCTTAAACAATGAAGGCCATTTGAACTTATGATTCCAACAATATTATTTTCTTCTTTAAAAAAAAAGACTTGAGGAATAAAATCAAAATATTATTGTTGTGAAAAGGTACAATACTAACAATATGCAACTAGTATCTATAACCGTTAATTAACATTTTTGGAAATGGACCACTGTGGTCTGAAACAGTCTAATTTAGCACTCCAGAAGTTCTCAAGTCTATCGTACACTTTGGTTTCGTTGTTTCTACGACTATTTAATGCTTCACACAGTCGGCAGATGTGTGAAGTGTATGATCCGAAATATCCGTGTTCGTTAACCACCTTGTAGTTCTCCTTCCACCGGAAAAAAGTGTTGTATATGTCGTCACTTCCGTTCACACGAATTAGATATTCAGCTAACGAAAACGGAGATTCGAAGTCATCCACGTGTATAAATGAGTGTGGTGGACATACCTCCTCATAGTCATCGCGAGGGGCACCCATGACCACAGGAACTATTTCTTTTTGAAATGCGTTCCACCAAAGCTTTTCAGTAATATATTCCCGGCAGTTGCTGTTCTCAAATGCCAAATAAAACTTGTACTCTCGAAGCAGGGCACAGTCCATTCGAAAGTGACCTGGACAAACAGCTTTGCCACATTTCCCAAACGTGTCGAGAGGAATATGTTTCTTCAGCTCCCGTAAATACTGCAACCTCTTATTGCTACCGCCACAGTTACTTATCAAAATGGCGGCAAACTTGGTCTTATCAGCTGCAAAGTTACGATTTCTGAATCCTTCTTGGGCAATCTGTTGCTCGTCGAGTGACATCAGCACAGTTCTTCCATAAGGGACGTACACATCCGAATCACGTCTATATGTCATACTCCAGTTAAAGACCCCATTGTAATCACTCATCTGATATTGGTTGGTCACAAGAAATGTGTTTAACGGCGATTCGTCAGTAAAAAACACCCACCGTTGAAGAGGTGGGTGCATTCGAGGCCGCAACGGTAGCTTATGTGGGCCTGCTATTCGGTGAAGATGAAATACTACAGCATCGCTTTCCAACAAACCCCTTTCGTTGTCAGTTTCTATATAGCAGTTCCTGACTGAACATAAAGCAAAGGGGTCAAGTTCGTCTGACCCATAACTACGAAGGAACCGTTTAAGCATTCGCTTGCTTTCTTTCCAAAATAAGATGCTGTAATTACGTCTTGTCTGAATGTCCGAGTTTGGCTCACGTTTCTCGTGAAAATTGCTACGAATTTGTAAACTTTCACTAAATCTATCCTGTAATTTAATATCGTTCGAATTCTTGTGTTTCTTCCATACGTATGTTAAGACTATGTGATACAAGAGGAGACACGTGACAAAACATAAGATGTGGTGAAACAGGATACTTCGGGATGCTCGAAGCCATCGGGCCATTAGGCCTACTCTGATGTTAGAGGCTATAAAACAAAACATCATATAGATGGATATAAAGTTGAGAGAGAGAGATTATTTTATCATTTAATTACTTTGATAATAAGTTCTGATAAAGTTTAAAAAAGTTCAGTACAAGTAATTTGAACACCTATAACTCTTCCACTGTCATGTTTATAGGAAAACAATTCTTTACTTCCACGTTTTAATATTTCACTACTTGTCTAAAACTGATAAACTTTGGGAATTCAGAAGGGAAATGAATGCCGTTTCTTCATGATGGTACAAAAATTCCAAACTCACATACACTAAAGGGAGGGACATAAATATGTCCATGGCAGTGAAAGTTAATGTCTACTCATTTACCACGATTAAAAAAGTAGTTATTAAAAACTTTCAGCATATATTCATTTACTAAAACTAAATTGTAATATTACTGTTGCGTCAGCGAGGTCACGTGACTCGTTCTCTCGAACCTTCGGGAATTGTCGGGAGATTACTAGATATAGA
>NW_013670507.1:26759-33468 GCF_000517525.1 Limulus polyphemus | reverse complement strand
ACTTGTGTCGCTAAAGTTTCGTCGGAACGAAGTTACGGAAAGTTAACTAGCGAACGGAGACGTAACATTACTTTAAAGAAACATTCAGTATATGTTCGTTTAATAATTCTCACAAGTATATTATTTTAGAACATGGAACTGTCTGTTGTGTCACCCGCGGGGAAGCGAACCGCGGATTTTGGTGTTGTAAGTCAGTAACAATTACCGCTGTCCCACCGGGAGACTTAGTTTAGAGTAATATTTTTAAGCTGGACCATCTACAACTTTGAATATCAATACTTGTCGAATTGGGTGGCTTGCTTCGATTGGTTGCCACGTCATGTAGCTCTAACCTACTAAACTTTCCCATTAAACGAATTGTTTCCACACCCAGCCCTCTGATTATAACATCTCAGGTGTTACCCGTACAAAGGTCAAGTAGCAGGACTACTAAAAGTGATAGCGGCTGTTATCAAACCCAAACCACATTTTGAAATATGTTTGTAACATACAGATTTTAATCAGAACGACAATAACTACGCTAAATCAACAACGTAATCAGCAACATTTCTAAAACCAGTGTGTCTCAAAGTGTAAGTTTACGTCAAAATATACCACGTAAAGACTTGTGGAACATAACTAATTGTACAACAGTGAGATTTGTAGTTATTTTAGGTACGACAATATATATATATATATATATATATTGCTATGCTGGTGGTAAAGTTATACACTATTTCAAACACACTTGTATATCACTATTCGACTACATTATTTTTTAACAGTTAGACAATGCTACCCCTGCGTACAATACCTCCAACCTACGTGGAAAACTACGTATTCTCCATCTCATAGTGAACAAAATTATAATTTTAATCCCCAGCCTAACCCTTTAATAACTAAGTGGTCAGTCGTCACTAGTTTTGTTTCGACAGTCGATACTAAAGCTACAATAAATAAACTGGCTTATTACACACCGACATTCTTAACATCCAGTAATATCAGCATACCATTAATTATTCAGGAATAGTTTGTTTAAACATATTTTAAAAATACGTACAGTGTATTGTTTACGCTATACCCTACCTTTAAAATTTTGTAGCATTTAAAGTATAAATATCGGTAGAAAAGCGACACTAATAACCAGCCAATTAGCAGTAACCGACACCATTAGTGACTAGGTAGGTGTTGAATTACGAAAAACAACGTTCAGTATTTGTGTAAACAAAGAAATTTAGATTAAGACTCGCAAGTTTTAAAGCGAAAACAAATAAATCAGGATAAAATTTTGTGATTTAATTTCCACTTTTATTCGACTATTTATTCATATGATAATAATGGTTTATAAAGTCATTAATATAAATTTCCTCACTGTCTAGTTGTCTTACCCTAAATTGGGTTTAAGTCAGTAGTTACTGCACGTATTGCTTATGATAATATTGAACTAAATCAAAACCCCATTTGAAATTTGAAGTTATTATATTTATAATCCATAGGTAGTAAACTAGTAATGAATCAAATCCAAAGCCAGGACACCAAAATAGTACCTTACCTTAGCGAGTAAACGTTCAATAAAGTACATGTAGCGGACTAATCACCGTCCCTTACGAACTCAGCATTTGATATCCTTAATATGTAAAATAGTAGTTAAATATCGGAACAGTTGATAAAGTAGGCATAACGATATTTCACTACTTAATCCAACTGAAACCATTGGTATTATTAAACTACGTGTATTGTTCAACCAATATTATCGTGTAACCATGGGAACAGCCTTTCATATACCTGATGCCACGTGGCTAGCAGGTGTTTTGATCACAAATTATCCCATTAAAAATAATGAAGTTTTCTGCTTATTCTAAGGTAAAAAAATTTAATACGACTACTGGATGTAAAAACTATTTTATTTGTTACAAATATGTTAAGCTTTAAATTAAACGTAGATATCTGTTCCTCTTTACTAGGTCTTTGTGTGCCTATAAATATCTAGACACAGGTACGTGATTTTATTTCGAAAGTGAGGAGGGTAGAAGAAGAATAGTTATTATATGTTGAACCATAACAAACTCTTGTTTATCTATTGATGTCGTTCGTGTTGTTTTATGCTTGGTTCTGGTGCGGCTGGTAAGTACGATAAACTATAATTTTAAAATTACCCCTCCAATCCCCTGTTATTATTGATGAAAAGATTAGGCGGATATGCTCTCCCCTCCCCCCCAAAAAAAACATTTATGCCCAAATAACGTTCAGTTAGTTAAAAAAATAGATAAACTAGAATACTTGCATCAATAGAAAAATCCCACAAAGTATGCAACATTTTGATAAACTGTTACAACGTGATTACGTACAACAAATTCCTATCGAGCATTATGGTGGGGAGGGGCTTTTGCTAACGGAATAATACTGGGGACAGCTCTAACTTTTAACGATAACTTTGTGCAGAATGTTCATGATATGTAAGGCTCTTCGATCTCGTTTCCGATATGAATTTCTTATTCTACTTATATAAACTTGTGTGACTGGAGCAGGTAATGTCTTCCTCACAGTACAGTCGACACTGTAAGTGTAAACTACAGGCTATTCTTCATGTTAATGATAAAAATTGTCATGTTTTCAGTCGTTTAATTTTCACTTGGATAAAGTATCACGAAATTTTTAGTTGGCCCTAAAAAGTTACTTAAGAATTCAGTCGCATAGAAAACTTTAAATTCGTTTAAAAAGAATATCTCGGGAAATTACTAAAAATTACTAAGATATAATTTATGGTTCTTTGATTTTATAATTGTGCCACTAGATGGAAAGAAAATCGCTCCCCCCCCCCAAATAATCAATATTATTGCCCTCTCGTGGTGCTTGTATATCTAACTTGTTAGTAATTCAAAACTACGATACTCTATACAACCCGAGCGCTTTCGAAAAGTAGACCTTTCTTCTTCAGGAACAAAATGTAAAGTAAAGTGTGAGATAAAGTGAAGTTTAACTGATGTTATGTATGCTACCATGGAAATCCGGAAGTGTTTTAATTTTTGAGTAGCTTTCAATGTATTGTTACAAGTGTTTCATACTTCCGGTGCAATACTACCGGAAACAAGCATGTTCGATGTAAATAAGTTAGAAATGTATTGTTTTAAGAAAAGAAGTGGTCAAGAAAAACTACACTAAGTGTTAATAAAGTAAAATAGAAATTAGGTATAAAGATTAATTAAAAAAGGGAATGTTAAACAAATATAATTTTAAAACAAACTGAAAAATATCATTAATAAGTATTAGGGTTAAAAATTGAAAATTCACGTTACATGAACAACAACAACAAAAAACTATTTTTATGACCGAGAATAACTTAATGATCGGAAATCACTAGTTTCAGGATCTACATTTATTCCACAAGGTTGAACAGCATTTAAAGTTGCAATGAGATAGGTTTCTCTTATCTCTCTATCGGCTTTAGTTTTGAAATGGGTTTCAATGCCGATGAGACTCGCATAATTAATAGAATGACCGGAACTAGGGAACAGGGAGTTCTTTTGCGGTGTTTATAGATTTTTGGTTATTGAAACGTTCTTTAAGATTTGTTTGTCCTACATAATGATTACATTTTTATACTGTACGAGGTAAAATAAAATTTGTATTGTGTTAGTCATTTCTTTAGAAATTTTAAAGTGTTTATGGTCATATTTGTCGGTGGTTTTATAAAATTGCAGGTTAGACAACGAGCTTTATTTCATAAATGAAAAGCCTTTCTTTGATAGATCTAATTTACTTTTTCGGATATCTTTAAGACTTCTCTTCTAATTGGTGACGAAGGGAACAATATTGTTGGCTGAGATGTCCAGTTTTGTTTGAATTTATTGCAGCTATTTTTACCACTTCACCCCTTCTGGATCGTATGTCAATAAATTCTACATCTCGAGGGATAATATTTGTTATATAAATAATAAAGATCTCTTTATACTCCTAAACTTTTTTTTTACCTCTGCTACATAGGCTAAATAATCCTATTTTTTAAACAGATAAAAAATCTTTTTTTTTCTCTTCGTAGTTCATGACTACCTGCTCATAAAATAACGTCAACTTAAAAATGCAATAACTGAAATAATACATTTTTCTGTCCATTTAGTTATTCGATTTACCTTTAACGTGCGTATGACAACAGGTTTAAATTGTTGTGTGTGTGTTCTTTTCAGTTTGTATTTTACGCTGTAACCCTTGAGAAAGGCGTAAGCCGAAACGTGGGGTATGAATAAAGTATTTTTTCTTATTTTTCTGGAATGTTTTGGTCATTTTTTGTAAACATCCTCCAGTCTGCTATGCAAGGTTTAAAAAAACCGATACAAATGTAATGGACTTTGGAATGTTTTGGTCATTTTTTGTAAACATCCTCCAGTCTGCTCTGCAAGGTTTGAAAAAACTGATACAAATGTAATGGACTTTGGAATGTTTTGGTCATTTTTTGTAAACATCCTCCAGTCTGCTCTGCAAGGTTTAAAAAAACCGATACAAATGTAATGGACTTTGCATTCTAATACAATTTACATTTTTCTTCCCAATATATTTGTCTGAATATACACCAGGTAGGTACTGTGGTTTAACTGTGTACAAACTGCACTGTTTTATTTAATTCTATACCACTTTTGATTTTAAATATTTAAATTATTTAATGGATAAATAAAGTACTTCCATATCATATTGAGAGTTTGACTGTTCCCAAAGATACAATAACACACACATTTCATGATTCAAGCCATCTTTATTTCTTAGATTGATATAATTATACACATATGATTTAATCTTTGGTGACTATCACTAAAGCCCAAGTATCTCTGAAAAAGTTGCAACATGTACAATAGCCTGACATGTTCCATTGGTGAGATTTCATCTAAAAGCATGATGACGGCATTTGCCTAATTTCTATTCAAACACAGCTGGATATTATTCGATTATCTTTCATATTACTTGAAGAAAAACTCTCAAAATACGCATCATATTTTAGAAAGTTTGTAATCTATGACAAAAAAAATATAAACAAAGTATATATAAATCTGAGAAACCAGTTTCTTATTAAGACACTCTTCGTCACTTGTCCACGTCTCATAACTTACCCGGAACACGTTTGTTGTCTACAGCTGAATACTGATTTCAAAGATAACTTTATGAGTAACGAAACTTGCAGTCTATTTGGTTGTTGTTAAGCACAAAGCTGTACAATGGGCTGTCTGTGCACTACAAGCCCTAAAGCTTACTGAAGAGCCACAAAAACATTTCTGAAATTTGTCCCAAAATCACTGTTATTTGACTATTTAGCCTAAACAATGTGATAATGAATAAAGTTGTTCTTTCTTTATAATTTTATTAACATCGCTAATGTGTTATTAATCACAGCTGTGTATATCGGTAATAATAATTTTCTCATGTCACAAGCTTGTATGAATGTTATGACATGAATGAGATGTAATTGTTTATTTGATCTGTATTTTACGTAATGCTCCACTAATTGATACAGTTTCTAATGAAAGATTCTGATATTATTAAGAATAGAAAATGTATAAGATCATTTACATGTTCTAATTTAAAAATCAGATTTTTTACATTTAGCAGTAAATCACTTGATACAAACCTTCAGTCCTTTGTACTATTTCTAAGTGTAAATTCTAAAAGATCTTTCCCCCAGTACAGGCCTTATCACTTCTTTTAGCCCTAATCTAAACAAGAGTCAGTTTGATTCCCATCAGACATGATTGTTATTAACACTCCTGTATATCTACTATAACTGTTTAAAGAAAAGCCATTCAATGCTTTTTTCATGCTAAATGTATATGCTGCCATAATATGAAATTTTAACATTCTCATTGCACAGTTTCCATAAAAATAAATATACTTAATTTTCTTTCTCAGAAAATATTAAAACTTCTTAAACAAACATGCATATTTTAACCAAAAAATATAAAGACAACTATATGAAATTATCTAACAGGTAAATTTAATCTATTACAGGTATTATTAAAAGTTAAGTCAAGCAGTACAACAACCCAAAGATACTCCAGAAGAGTGGTTCTCAAGTTTTAGTAACCCAAGGACCCCTTTTAATTTAAAATATTTTCATGGACCCCCAAACCTATCGATTCTCTGTTCGTGAAAAGTTGTATACTAAAATCGAATTTTTTAATTCATATAAATATAATTTTATGAAAAACATTTTTGATTCTATAAAACATTTTTTTAAATATTTTTATGAAATTTTGGACATCACTCGCAGACCCCAGTTTGAGAACCACTGCTCTAGAAAATTCAGACCTCATAAAATACTAAACGAACAACTTTAAAGGCACACTGTTTGTTCTATTACTTTGGCTTACCAAAAGACACTGTAAAAATATCTTTGAACATGAGTATTTTAACTAGTTAAATATTACTCCAAAATAGAGTAGTGAAGAATTCAGACAAATGATGAAATTACTTGTTAAGAGCAATGCATGAACGTCTTGATGTTGAGAAGAGATGTGTTTCAAAAAACATCATATTTTATTTAAGAAATAGAACCTGTTCTCTGTTGTTGAGTGCTGATTTTCTAAGTAATGGTTTCCAATTTGTGTAGACAGGTCCCTTTCATTGCTGACTTGTAAAATAATTTTGAACTGCTGTTTGGATGGCTGAATATCACTGCACTCCATGTCTTTGCCGATGCTAGTGGGATGCATTCTCCCCGTATAATGTTAACAGTTGTTCTCTTTCT
>NW_013670507.1:22957-25964 GCF_000517525.1 Limulus polyphemus | reverse complement strand
ATTGTGAGAAACATAGCCAGGTGTTGCTTATCTAGACACTTTAATTATGAGAAACATTGCCAGGTGTTGCTTATCTAGACACTTTAATTATGAGAAACATTGCCAGGTGTTGCTTATCTAGACACTTTAATTGTGAGAAACAATGCCAGGTATTTGCTTATCTAGACACTTTAATTGTGAGAAACAATGCCAGGTGTTGCTTATCTAGACACTTTAATTGTGAGAAACAATGCCAGGTGTTGCTTACCTAGACACTTTAATTGTGAGAAACAATGCCAGGTGTTGCTTATCTAGACACTTTAATTGTGAGAAACATTGCCACGTGTTGCTTATCTAGACACTTTAATTGTGAGAAACATTGCCACGTGTTGCTTATCTAGACACTTTAATTGTGAGAAACATTGCCACGTGTTGCTTATCTAGACACTTTAATTATGAGAAACATTGCCAGGTGTTGCTTATCTAGACACTTTAATTGTGAGAAACATTGCCAGGTGTTGCTTATCTAGACACTTTAATTGTGAGAAACATTGCCAGGTGTTGCTTATCTAGACACTTTAATTGTGAGAAACATTGCCAGGTGTTGCTTATCTAGACACTTTAATTGTGAGAAACAGTGCTAAGTATTAGTGAGGGATCTAGTTTGACACTTAATCTAACAGATATTTTACTCTGTTTTTGGAAGTGCCCAACTGAATTTAAACCCCTTTATTATAGATGATACACTGATGACTTTTACAATATTTGAGTAAAGAACTTTCAGACCTATTTAAACCAACAACATGATAATATTAAATTTAGTTTTGAAAATGAAGAAAATAAAACTTTGCTTTTTTTGGTTCTCTGTATGTGGAAAAAGATTGGTGAGATCATTATATTGTCTTATCATAAGCCTATACTTACAGGACTATACACTCATTTTGATAGCTTTGTGTCTTTGATTTACAAAGAAAACGTAGTTAAGATTTTTAACTGTGCCCATGAATTACAGAATGACTATAAAAATGTTTTCCCAATAATTTGGTGTGAAAAGGTTATCAACACCACCTTGGAAATAAGGAATTATCTCTCTACTGTCACTTTGATGTGTAAAAAAAGAAAGTGACGCTGGTTTTACAGCTTATGGGTAAACAGTTATGCTATGTAGAAAATTAAAATTGAGAAAATACTTCTTAGAAATATCCCATAGCTATAACGTAATTGTATCTTTAAAACACAAAACAGACTAAGTATTGTGTTTCCCCTTCAGTCTTCACACAAGCACTGGTTCCACCATCAGGAGGCTTCAGCAGACATAACAGGAACATCGGAGGTTAAAAACTGTATCTCATTAGCATCAGTAAATGCACACTGGAGTGCAGTGATACTTAGCCATCCAAACAGCAGTTCAAAACTATTTTACAAGCCAGCAATGAAAGTGATTTATGTATTTTGGAAAGCCAATGCTTCACAATGGAGAACGGACTCTATTTAAGAAACGTACACTTTAGCTCATAAAAAAATTCAACATTTTATCTCACTTTTAATCCAAAGAAACACAAAAATATGTAAAACACACACACTGACTCTTTACCTCACGTTACTATAATAAATAAACTTGATATGTAAAAAAGATCACGTAAAACACAGACAACTTTTAATCTCAATTTTGTCCAAAACATGCAGTAAGCCTGTAGAAAATACTTATTTTTATAATTGTACTATCTGAAAAGGTTTTTGATCTAGAACATTACATATTATGGTAGATATCTAATGTTATTTAAGCCAAAGTTCAACTTTTGAAGTTATAAAAGGTCAGTTCTACAACAGTCCCAAACCCAAGATTGCAATATTAACAAATTGCTCCCAGAAGACAGTATTTGCCAAATTTTATGAGTAAAATATTCTTTCCATACAAGAACTCTCCAATTTCATAAAAAAGCCATAATTTTTACTTTAGTTGACACTAAAGAAGTTACAGAAGGCAATCGAACACTGAAGAAGAAATAGAGGACAAAACTACTCAAAGGATTCTGTCAGTTCTGTAATGATACATAACTGTTCCTACTACTCACAGTAGATATATTATCTCATTAAGAGAGACTTAAAATATTGACATCACTTTAAGAGTTTACATTTTTTATTTCTTGAACTAGATTTTGATACACTGTAATAATTTGTCTGTTTACTAAGTTTTGTTGTTGTTGTTGTATAACAGTTCAGCTCATTGTTTTTATTTCTTCTACCAACAACATATGTCTACTACAACCTCCTGTGTATTAAAACATGTATCATATAAAAACATATACAAAATAAATTTCCAAATCCACATGGAAACTTAAGCTCACATTAAAATAAAAAAAATACACAGTATTAATCAATTCATGCTTTCTACATTAACCCTTTAGATAAATACTTTTTTACAGTCATATCACACTCAAAATCATCATCTGATAATTCAGGTTCATCGTCAGCTTACACGTGTTCAATTCCCTCTTCGTATGTGAAAACAACAAAGTGTTTTGATGACTTTTTGTCTCCAATTAGTCATAGAATTAATTAATATTCAAATGTAGATATTACCAATGTTTTGAATAGCAGTATTGATGATGAGGAACCCACTTTTTAGAAAACAGTTTGCAGATGATGACATAAACATGTTTTACATTTGTAATAAAGTTTCTTTTACCAACTTTATACACCATGTTGGATACAAATCGGCAGCTGAGGCCATCATCTGTACAGATTAGGCTTTGCCTATTAATTCTGTCTGCTTGATTCACATTTCTACTGAGAACCATATTATATGATTACTATACAGCAACATGTGCACCTAAAGGGTTAACCTTAAAATCAAGTCATCAAATTAAATCTGAGTAAGCTTCTTCTAAGTTGAATATGTTTATCTGACTAAGTTGGTTGTACAATGAATATGTTTATCTGACTAAGTTGGTTGTACAATGAATATGTTTATCTGACTAAGTTGGTTGTACAATGAATATGTTTATCTGACTAAGTTGGTTGTACA
>NW_013670507.1:15561-21957 GCF_000517525.1 Limulus polyphemus | reverse complement strand
TGTTTATCTGACTAAGTTGGTTGTACAGTGATTGTGTTTATTTGACTAAGTTGGTTGTACAGTGATTATGTTTATCTGACTAAGTTGGATGTACAATGAATGTGGTTGTGTCAGCTATAATCTATTAGAACAAACTTAAAACACAGATGTGGTTGTGTCAGCCTATCACTTTTTAGAACAAACATAAAACACAGATTTGGATGTGTCACCTATCACCTGTTAGAACAAACATAAAACACAGATTTGGATGTGTCACCTATCACCTGTTAGAACAAACATAAAACACAGATGTGGTTGTGTCAATTATAACCTATTAGAACAAACATAAAACACAGATGTGGTTGTGTCACCTATCACCTTGACTGTTATCATAAGTAACTGAACACATATTCTCCTGCTAAATTTTCAGTGTTTTAACAATACTATTTTAACAACCACTACTGCCACCTGATCAATCCTTATTAACTTATCAACAATAAAATGAAACAATGCTAGCTGAACAATAAACTGAATACAACTGGTTCAGTGATTCTGCTGTACTAACACATGGTGAGATCAGCAGTAGCACTGAAAGACATAAATGTGCTTTAAAAACGTGGGCTTTCATTGGCCAAGATTTAACAAACTAGATTACAGAAACACAAGGACTAAACAATTCAGCATTACATTTCCCCCAGTCACACAATGTTTGAACTGGAAATAAAATTTATGATGTCATCATTGTTAACTATTTCAAACTTTAAATAAACACTGACTTTGTTTTGAATGTTCCAGTGTAAAACACTCCCCATATAATGAGATTATATTAAAATGGTAAATATAATAACAAAGTTTCACTTTTCCTAATCATTCAGATCCGTGGTTAAAAATTATTTTATATAAAGAATGTTTCAAGTAATTATTTAGCTGCAGTGAATCAGATTCTAGCATTATTTGTTACGCACAGCTTAAACTATGGGTAGTTTTCCAGTAATATCCAATCATTTTTAAACTTTAGGTAATTGGGTGTTTTTGTATGTACATTAAGTGTTAATTTAGGTGTTTTAACATCACAGAGAATATACTGAAATATACATAGTCCAAAACAGAAAACTGAGGAGTGATTTTTTTTACTTTTCATCTCATCTGCTGGTGTAAATTGAGTTAGTAAACAATTGATTATTTGCTAAATATCGATAAATAGATACTTGTTTTATTGAATCTTCTTTCAAATTAATTTATAACTATTTAGTTACCTGCATAGTTTCTTTATCTCTAGAACTTTTCATTACAAAACTAAATTAGCCCACCTCCCTCACCTTTCATAGCATGGATTACTTGTTTCATTATTCAATCACAAATTGTGTTATTATGAGATCTCATATAGTTAAGGTCAGGTTAAACAAAACCAAAACTAACTTTAATCTGAATATTGGGTAGATTCTAAAATATTTCTCAGAATATTAGAAAGTGGAATTAATTAATAACCTGCTACAGAATCTTAGAAAAATTACATTCTGTAAGAAATATGTCATAAAATTGACTTGAAAACAAACATTTGCAATATCAGACCCACTGTATTTTACTAACTTCTATTACATTTGAGCAACAGTTCCTGACCTAGCTCAGTGGTTGTGACATGATGTTCTTACTAAATCATGTACTGAGTAAAATCAGTTCTTCAAAAGTAGATTGTACAAATTTCTGCTTAACCATGAAAATCACAGGAACAATCTACTGATACAAAACTATTTATGTCGACTTAAACTTCAGAGAAACATAAACTTTCATAAAATCACTAGATATACAAGAACTGAAGAATGAAATTATCATACATTAGTATGAAAAAAACAGGTAAAAATGTGCACACAATGTGTATCTGATATAAAACAAGTAGAAATCTATGAACTTACATGAAACAAAACTTCAGGACTGTGACAGAGCACTATCACATAATTTTAACTACATTTTTTATATTCAGAAATGGCAGAAAAATTGTACAATATAAAACTGTACCAGATCGTAAGCAGAAATATCAGAGATATGCTTTGAAGTTAAAATCAACTCGGTTTTTACTGGCAAAAGTGGAATCAACTAGTGACTGAAGAAAAAATATGGTGGCAGAATTTACTTGCTTTGTACGTGCCTTAGCCTCACATTTCATCATCGTTCATCGTCAGCTTCTCCAGCCGATCTTCCAGTTTTCGTATTTGGGCATCTTTGGCTGCCAGGTCCCTTTTCAAGGACTTAATTTCTGCTGTACGATGTTTATAGGCCTTCTTCAACTGCTCCAACACAAAGAGAAACCAAGAAGTGTTTATCAAAGATTAGGTTATCTGTGTGTCTTTCGTCATAATGTATGCCATAAACAGAATCCCTGCTTTCCAAAAATTAAATCTTAAACCATTATAATGTCAACAAATTAAACATTCTACCAGTTATAGAGAAGTTTAAATTTTTCTTAAACCATGAGTAATTTATAATTTTACATCATAAAGTGTAGAACATGTATAAATATTTACATAACAACCAATCATACATCATGTTTTACATTGGCTTCTATTTGAAGAAGAGGCAGTAGTCTGTCCTGTTGTTATAGGAGCAAGCACGTGTTTGCTAGAACAATACTATTTACAAACTCGTAACATTAAACAAGTCTACAATTTAGTGATATTCTGCTTAGCTGGATAAAGCATTAAAAGAAAATTATGGAAAGAATGTTATACATGTAGTTGAGCTCTAGATGTATTCCAAGGTTAATCTCGAAATCCAAATATGAAAAATAAAATCATTCAATAAAACCTACTATCATTTGTTAATCATGACAACTGTACAGCAGTATCCTCCAGAGAATGAGGTAAATTAAAACTGTTTTACAGAAATGACACCTGTACAGCAGTATCCTCCAGTGAATCAGGTAAATTAAAACTGTTTTACAGAAATGACACCTGTACAGCAGTATCCTCCAGGGAATGAGGTAAATTAAAACTGTTTTACAGAAATGACTCCTGTACAGCAGTATCCTCCAGGAAATGAGGTAAATTAAAACTGTTTTACAGAAATGACACCTGTACAGCAGTATCCTCCAGGGAATGAGGTAAATTAAAACTGTTTTACAGAAATGACACCTGTACAGCAGTATCCTCCAGGGAATGAGGTAAATTAAAACTGTTTTACAGAAATCAAAAGGATATAGATATGATTTGTAATAAGTAAAAATAATTGACTGATGACTTATCATACTAATTTCAATACAATAATAAAATTCAATAAAGTCTTCCTACAATACAGGGGTAGATAACAATCACTAGATCAATTCCACAGTTTTGTGCTAACTCAACCCACAACCCTTAGCCTATCTTGTTTCTGTAAAACATTTTTTGATTTATTTTTTTCACCTCAATAAACCAATTATTTAAATTTACTTGAAGTTAGTCTAAGGACCCCTAAAAAGATTTGACTTTCTTAGCAATAAAAAATTTATATTTTGCTAATTTGTATCTCATGACTTGTGTACTCCAATGGCTTCCAAATTTTCATTAATTCATAGCTTCCAAATATTTTAGAGGACCCCCTAGTGGGAGGATCCAACACACTGTTGATTGTTAGTGAGTTAACAGCAACAACAATGCACTAATGTTTTGTTACACTTTAATATTTTTTACTTAGAGTTAAGACTATTTACAAACCTAATGTGATGACCCCAGTTTAGGAAATGCTAGTGTATTAATTAAAAATCTGTCATTTTACGTTTATGTTCTTTATCTTATGTTTCCATAACCACAATGGTATCACTGTTATCATCCATGGGAATATTTCAAACTTCCTGAGAAAATGGAAAAAAAACTATTCCTCCTCAAATATATAACGCCCTTACCACTGCTAACGTTCGTGGTCCATTAGGTTCAATCTCGGGATCACTTTCACTGTCACTTTCACTAGCACTGTCATTCAGAGTGACATATGTGGCCACTGGACACTGACCACTGGACACAATATCACACATTGTAACTCCATTAGCTGTCTCTTCATCTTGAAGCCATGGTATTTGTTTCTTCTCTGTGACCTGGTTCTGATTCGTGCTGAAAGAGTAACACAGATATGAAAGGTCATGAGTAATACTGATATGAAAGATCATGGTTAATACTGTTACCAAAGACTGTGGCTGCTAGTCGTAAGAAAGATCATGATTAACTCTGTTATAAAAGATCACGATTAACTCTGTTAAGCTACTGTTTTATAAGTTAATATTATGAAGAGGGAGAAGAAAAGACTTACAGTTACTAACATGAAGAGGGAGAAGAAAAAACTTGTTACAGTTACTAAGATGAAGAGGGAGAAGAAAAGACTTACAGTTACTAACATGAAGAGGGAGAAGAAAAAACTTATTACAGTTACTAAGATGAAGATGGAGAAGAAAAGACTTGTTACAGTTACTAACATGAAGAGGGAGAAGAAAAAACTTGTTACAGTTATTAACATGAATAGGGAAGAAGAAAATATTTATTACAGATACTAAGAGAAGAGAGACAGAAAACAACAGACTTGCTACAGTGACTAAAATGAAAGAATTTATTACAGCTGTTGTGATTAATAGGATATTATTTTTTCCAGCAAATACCTTACAAAACAGATTTTTGAGGTCTTTATGTTAGACATAACATCACTTACAAGTTGAATAAACTGATCATTTTGATTTCAGGATTTTTCATTTAGAAAGAGACAAGTCAATGTACAGTGTGTATAAATATCGGCTATATATAATCTTAATAGTTTTCAAAGCAACTAATATCTAATAATGCATTGATAATATAACCTATTATGTAGGCTACATACATATCCAAAGTTGCATTGTTGTTAATAGCATTGATGTTCATGTTAGAAGTTTCTCGGTAATCAACACGATTCTCTTGAGAAATGAAAAGAAACTTTCTTTCGTTGTTTCGGTCAGCTGTCACCAAAAACTGCTTCTCATGGTGGTACAAGACTGGCTTATTGGTCCGTGCTCCAGCACCAGTCTATCAGTAACATAAGAAACATGTTCATCTACTTTTAAACAATACCTTCTTAACTCTTTCACACTATACAAAACTACAACAATGTTTTACAGACTAGACTGTTCATCTTATACTTATTTTAACAATGTCAATCTACAACAATGTTTCACAGACTGTTCATCTTATACTTATTTTAACAATGTCAATCTACAACAATGTTTCACAGACTGTTCATCTTATATTAATAATGTCAATCTACAACAATGTTTCACTGACTGTTCATCTTATATTAATAATGTCAATCTACAACAATGTTTCACTGTTCATCTTATATTAATAATGTCAATCTACAACAATGTTTCACTGACTGTTCATCTTATATTAATAATGTCAATCTACAACAATGTTTCACAGACTGTTCATCTTATATTAATAATGTCAATCTACAACAATGTTTCAGAGACTGTTCATCTTATACTTATATTAATTAACTACTAAAACATTTCTGAGATTAACAAATTGTCATGGATGTTAATGAATTATGGTGGCTCACAAATTATTCATTTGTTACAATGTTCCATCAACTAAAATCTTTCATGGACTACTAATACAAAATATTTAAAGCCAACATATGCCAATCTAATTCTTTAATTGCATTTGAGGCATGTTTTGATAACTTTTTATCACTAATACGTTTTTCAGAAAAGAACCTTTATTCTTGTCAAAAAGGTATTAATTTCCAAATTCTTTAGTGATTTTCTACATAAATACAACTGCTTTCTCTTGAACAAGCTATTTTGAACTAAACTGTGAAAAAATTTAATCATCTTTGAAACTAAAAGCTAGTTTTTAACAAAATTATTATATAGATAAAGCAAAAACATTTTTCACATAAATCTGATACAAAATATGTCAGAAACCAAATGTATCGGTCACTAATTTTCATTCAGTGATACAAAAAAAGAAATATGCAGGTCATTGACCCCCAAAATTAGTTTATAAAAAACAAATGTGACAGTCACTGACCTTCCAAATCAGTGTATAACAAAACAAATGTACTAGTCACTGACCTTCAGAGTCAATCTATAATAAAATAAATGTGACAGTTACTGACCTTCAAAGTCAATGTATAAATAAAAAAATATCTACCACTGACCTTTAAAGTCATGAGAACAGGGTTACGATTTTTACCATCAAGCCATTCTTCCGCTGTTAAAGCCGGAGTGGGTGCTGCCGTGTCAGGGTAGAGGTCATCTTGAAATTGTTCAGACTTGCAAAGAATTTAAAATGAATCACACTTAGTATCCTATATGTAAAATTTGTAGAACATTAGACTATACAATGTAATGAACAGATTTATTTGTAGATCTTTACACTATACAATGTAATGAACAGTTTTATTTGTAGATCTTTACACTAT
>NW_013670507.1:13083-14599 GCF_000517525.1 Limulus polyphemus | reverse complement strand
GTACAATGTAATGAACAGATTTATTTGTAGATCTTTACACTATACAGTGTAATGAACAGATTTATTTGTAGATCTTTACACAGTACAATGTAATGAACAGATTTATTTGTAGATCTTTACACTGTACAATGTAATGAACAGATTTATTTGTAGATCTTTACACTGTACAATGTAATGAACAGATTTATTTGTAGATCTTTACACTGTACAATGTAATGAACAGTTTTATTTGTAGATCTTTACAAATCTAACCCTAGCACTCTAAGGTTTATAAATAACAAGGGAATTCATCAAAATGACTATTACAATGGTTGTTAAGTTCAGATTTTATAGAAATATAAATTTCTCAGACTGTCGTCATCCATCTTTTCTCCAACAAAAAGGAAAATTATCAAGCTTTGTATTTTCGTTTTCCCTCACTATTATAAAATATTAAATGCTATGTTCATTATTTAATGTTAAAATAATCACCCATGTCAATAGAGTCATACTTTATTATGATAATTTAAATAAAAATAATGTAATCTGGCTTCATGTCCTTGGATTTGACACAGTTTTAATTTGATCAATGGTACATTCAGTTGCAAGCCAAAGAATTTGAAACACATCCAAAATATGCAATTACAAGTTACCTTTTGCAAGAGCAGTAAAATAACTGATGATTTAGCTTTATTCTATTTTCATAAAACTTAAACATAAGAACATTAGTTTTTCAAAACAAACCTTTCTCGGAACAATCATAGATATTGGTTCACATAATCCTTTTGTAGCATGTAACTTATAAAACCGGAAGACTTCACATCGCATCACATCAAGTCCTCTCTTGGGCATGAAGCCAAGGCCTCGCTGAGGAGAACCAGTTAAAAACTGATGGAGGTAATGACACCAGGGAGCTTCGTCTACAATTTCATAATAACGAATGTTCCCATCACCCTGCCCATCAAAATAAATGTATCAGAAGTGTGATAAATAAAAACAGGATTACACAGTTCATACGTCACATAACCAGTGTCAAATTGTTTGAATGAGAATGTCACAGACAATTTATCATAAAAAATGCATCTTATAGGCAAGATTTATTCAATGTCCTTCATAATGATATTTGATGATCCAATCAGAAGTCTTCAATCATCAAAGTTAAGAACTTTATAATATGCAACCAACTTCTTAGGTTAGAGATTTTGATCAAAATATTGTTTAAAACATGATCAGAATTGGATATCTACATTAACTATGCTTAATAATGATATTTGATGATCCAATCAGAAGTCTTCAATCATCAAAGTTAAGAACTTTATAACATGCAACCAGCTTTTAAGGTTAGAGATTTTGATCAAAATATTGTTTAAAACATTATCAGAATTTGATATCTACATTAACTATGCTTTATATACACCTGGAAAAAAAGTTAAGCACCCCCGTGTTTTTTCAAGTGATTCAGATTCGACGTTCTTGTGACTGATTATAAATTACCATTCAATCTAAACGTGTTTATGAAATGAAATTATGCATTATT
>NW_013670507.1:6521-12083 GCF_000517525.1 Limulus polyphemus | reverse complement strand
TCATAGTTATAAATTTCATCATTCACACACTATCAGCCAGCTCAGCTCATAGTTATGAATAACTTTTGTCATCCACACTCCCTTCATTAAATATGGTTTCTTGTGCGGCCCCATCTTTTTTGTAAATCAGTGAAAATGTGAGTTCAATGACGAGATAGATACACATTAAAATGCTATATGTGTTGTAGTAATTAGTTATTATTTTCAATGATAAAAATATATTCAAATGCTTAATTTTGCATTATTGACTCTAACCTTATCACTTGCACTCCCCCCCTCCCAAGAGATCATTTAGAAAATACTGCTTTACATAATATCAAGCTAAGTATCAACTAATATTGTAATTATAATCTCTGATATTTTGTATGTTATACTTTCCAAACTTCACTTGAAGTAACTTAAAATTTAAAGGTATTTTATATCGCAATGGGAAATGAAAATTAACAAAAACTAAATTAATTAAAAGTTAATCAAAAGAGAGGCTGACCTTTCCTGCAAGATAAACCATCTTAGTGTCATGATCGTAGTATGGAAACAAGACTCCAGATGAAGAATCAATATTTTCTAGCCTCAACGGACTAGTCAAGTCATACTGGAATGTTTTATTTCTTCATTAGTTAATATATAATAGTCAAAATACTTTTTAACATACAAATACTTTTAACTGATCTATTTTTCATTGCTTTATCATAGCCTAAGTATTTTTAGATAGTTCAGATGCCAACAATTCAGTTTTCTTCGATTCACATGGTATTTAAAAACTGTAGTTTTATTATTTTTCAAAACCCCACAAAAGCTAAATCTCTAAAAGTTAAATTGTAGTGCAAAAAATCAAGATTTACCTGTGACCACACAGCCCACTGTCGATCACTAAACTTAGAAAAGCCACTTGTAAAAATACGTCCAGTGTCACCTAAGAACACAGCTTTAAATGATTTGGACCCCTGGTGGCAAGGACCCTCCTAAAATAACAACAAAAAATTTTCACTCACTGTTAAACATTTAATTATGTCTTGTATAGCATTCGTAAACTTGACAAATTTTGCAGGAAAATGAAACATTAAAAGATCATTTCACTCAACATTTGCTTTAAATGTTTTCCAAGTGGCAAAAATATCCCCAGAATCACCACTGTCTTTAACATAGAAAAATATTAACAATATCAACAATGTCTTTATGTGCAACATACATCAACTCATAACACCAAACAATATCAACAATGTCTTATGTGGAACATACATTAACTCATGACACCAAACAATATCAACAATGTCTTTATGTGCAACATACATCAACTCATAACACCAAACAATATCCACAATGTCTTTATGTGCAACATACATTAACTCATAACACCAAACAATATCAATAATGTCTTTATGTGCAACATACATCAACTCATAACACCAAACAATATCAAAAATGTCTTATGTGCAACATACATCAACTCATAACACCAAACAATATCAACAATGTCTTATGTGCAACATACATTAACTCATAACACCAAAAAATATCACCAGTATCAACAATGTCTTTATGTGCAACATACATTAACTCATAACACCAAACAATATCAACAATGTCTTATGTGCAACATACATTAACTCATAACACCAAAAAATATCACCAGTATCAACAATGTCTTTATGTGCAACATACATCAACTCATAACACCAAACAATGTCAACAATGTCTTTATGTGAAACATTCATCAACTCATAACACCAAGAAACAAACTCCTAATGATGAACAAGAAGAAACAAACCTTAAGGACAGTCCCCTGTCGAGGGTCTACAATTCTCAACCTCTTGTCCTTACATGTAGTTGCCAGCAAGCTGCCATCACGGTTGAAAGACATAGAATATATTGAATCAGGATGACAATCAATGGTTCTCACAACCTCTCCTTTACTTATGTGCCAAACAAGAATCTGTTCCAAACAAAAAAGAAACACACACACTTTATTTTCATATTCTTCATCTTCTGTAACCACAATAAAAAAATGACTCCAACTTATTTTTGTTATTCACACAGCCTGTGTATGTACAAATGAAACACCTGTGTTATAGTCATAGTTTTTATTAAAGTCTGAAGTTTCGTCCCTCTAACTAGAATCTTCTAGGGTAAGTATAATCGTGAGACTAGAGGACCCTACAGTTATACTCTTCAAGACCTGTTTCTGTGTTTCAAATGAAATACTCATGTTACAAGTCACCAGCTGAAGAAGGCTTTACTGCTATTAACAAAAACAGAACTTTGCTGCATTACTAGCTTACAATAAAAACTTTCTCACATCTAGAGTAAGCCATCAAATGATTTCTAATGACCCAATAATGAACTTGTTAATTCTTAACCAATTTCTTCATTGCTTACTAAAATAAAAAGGAATACTGAAGGAAGTGGGTTTGAAGTTAGTAATATCCTGTTACGTGACATTACTAACTTCGAACCCATTTTTCAGTTTTCACATTATTTTCTAACTTGTTGAAACCTTCGTGGTCCTCACCAAATTATCAAAACCAGCACTCAGGAGAATATTTTCAGCTGTTGGATGCCACTCAATGTAGCCTACCCTCCGACGATGATGTTGCAGATCCATGATTGGTTTTGTCATGTTTGAACGCATCAGGCCTTCATCAGGAATATACCATAGTTTGAGCTACAAAATTGAGAAATTTCTGTTTTTTACAGCCAACACTAACAATGAGGAGTCAACACAATTTTAAATTTAGCATATGAAATGGCACTGAAAATGAAAGTTTCTCCTCAATTATAATACCATTTATACATACTCCTTTGTATCTATAAACTTTTCTACACTGTTATATTACCCACACTGGTATATTTATTAAATAAACTTCAAGAAAACTGAATTCACCCCCAGTGACTAAAGATGCAGCTAGTGAGAAATACTTGAAGATATGTTACCTCCATGAAGTAGCCCAGTTTAACATGTGATATATACATGTATGTAAAATATAATACCCAAGCAAAAGTACCCGTCCCCAGTGACAGAAAAAGTTTAACTTAATCTATCAATTTAAATTATTTCATGCACTTTAAAAAGGTTAATTGTGTTGCACTCTTGGTTTCACTCAGAACCAAAGCTCTGAGCTACTTATACTGCTCACCACAAAAATTAATTGTTGAGCTGCTAAACAATAACATATGGTAAATCTACATTTTTATTCTTTAAGTTACATCACATTTTGAAATATCAATGATAGTGTGATTAATTCCTAACAATTTAGTGTAGAATATCCGGCTTGTGAAATAAAATTTTTCATCAACATTATTCATGCCTGTTCTCCAGTCATTTCAAATGTGAATGTTGAGCTTTGCCAGCATGTGCAGCTTTTCAAACGGAAGACGGACAAACACTCGGAGATACACCACGGTTCACAATATACATATAAAAAAATACATGTGTACACACTGCTAATTAAACATGTCTACACACTGCTAATTAAACATGTGTAAACACTGCTAATTAAAGGAACATTTGGTTTTTTTAGTTTCCCAGAATATTTATGTTAACTGTTTTCAATAAAATCTTCCTGTTGTTGCAGACTGGACGTATAGAAGTCAATGCTGGGAAGGTCACAGGACACAGAGGACCAGTGTTAGACATTAAATGGAATCCTTTTAATGACAATGTGATTGCATCCTGCTCTGACGACTGCACGGTAAAAGTTCTGACAAGTTAATTAGCAGTGTGTGTACACATGAGTTTGAAGCTGTGATTAATGGTATTATTATTATTAATTTTTATAAAGTCACAAATTAAAGAATTCTAAGGAAGTACAAGTATCAAAATTCCATACCTTTTCAACAGGGATAACAAAAAACGAACCACCTCCAGCTGATTCTGTTACTATAGCAAGAAATTTAGGGTTGACTGCACAAAAGTGACTGTCATGTGCATTTTTTGTAATCTTAATACACTCATAACAACTGTCCTTTCTTGCTGGACTTCCAAAGACGTGTCGAAACTTGCTGCTACGCACTCCTCGAAATGTCATCTGGAATTTTTCAACAAATAAAAGTACGAAAGTTAAGGAACTTTGGCTAGCTATAATTTTAGTATCCATAAGTGTTAGTACGCTGCTATTAAATATGCACTACAAGACTGTATGTGTACATTGCATGTTACTTGCCGAGAATTACCAAAGAAGTAAATTTATAACAATTTCATTTGCTAAACCCATCATGCAAAGCTTAGTAGTATTGACCATATGACTTATCTTAAATATGAAATGTGTGTTATAATTTGCTTTGATTTAAAAAGAATAAAACAGGCACTGTATAATGATCCATGCCTGCTATTTTAAATGTATTTTCAAATACATATCAAGTGAAAGAACAAAGAAGTGGCTGATAACACATGATTATTAAAGTTGATGATACTTGATTATTAACAGCTGATAACACATGATTACATATATATATATATGTGTGTGTGTGTGGCTGATAACACATATATATATATTAGTGGCTGACAATATATGGTTATTAGAGATTCAGGATTGATGATACATGATTATTAACAGCTAATAACACATGATATATATATATTAGTGGCTGAAAACACATTATATATATATATTAGTGGCTGATGATATATGGTTATTAGAGGTTAATGAATGATGATACATGATTAATTAGTGGTGTTGAATAAGAAACTTAAGTCCTCAACAGATAACTCGTACATCTTATATATTTTATGTTACACAGCCTTGTTGGGTAAGAAACTTAAGTCCTCAACAGATAACTCGTACATCTTATATATTTAATGTTACACAGCCTTGTTGGGTAAGAAACTTAAGTCCTCAACAGATAACTCGTACAATTTATTTAGACTTATTATAAAAAATAGTAATCAACATTATAACACAAATCTCTACCTGCATCCCACTTTTCTCTCCCATCTTCAACTGAAATCAACCAATCAAAGCTGTTGAAACAAAATAAAAAGAAGCATACATTTAAGCAACCAACCAACATGCAGTGGTTTCAGACTCATAAAATAAAAATTCATCAACAAAATTAAAAGCATGAGATTTCAAAACTGAAACTAAATATATGCAGTGCCAATGTTTCATATAATTTATAGCAAACACCAATTTAAGGATATTTTCAAGCAGAGGCAAAAACTATTACTAGAAAAAAGCTTTAAATACTTATAATAAATTTCCCAGATCTTCACTTGAAAACTTTTTCCTCTTTTTGACATTGTAAATTCAATTTAAATTCACCTTATAAATTCAAAAATCTTCTAATCTACATTAGTTAATAAAAATTCTCATTATTTTTGTAAGTAGAAGCTGTGCAAGTTGTTTCACCAGTAACTCGAGGTCAAAGAACTGTGTTTATAAATTTATTATTATGGGTGGAAATAATAGAAAATTATGAAACTGCAAGAATACGTCTTTATTATTTAATTTTTTATTAGAGTATTAAATACATCTTGTATTGTAGTATTAAATACATCTTGTATTAGAGTATTAAATGCATCTTGTATTAGGGTATTAAATACATCTTGTATTAGAGTATTAAATG
>NW_013670507.1:5495-6119 GCF_000517525.1 Limulus polyphemus | reverse complement strand
TATCTCGTACATCTTATATATTTTATATTACACAGCCTTGTTGGGTAAGAAAGTTAAGTCCTCAACAGATAACTCGTACATCTTATATATTTTATGTTATACAGCCTTGTTGGGTAAGAAACATTAGTCCTCAACAGATAACTCGTACATCTTATATATTTTATGTTATACAGCCTTGTTGGGTAAGAAAGTTAAGTCCTCAACAGATAACTCGTACATCTTATATATTTTATGTTATACAGCCTTGTTGGGTAAGAAACTTAAGTCCTCAACAAAACAAAACTACTGTATTATTCCTACACTCTAAACCAAATGCTATTTATTCTGATATGTCCAGTAGATCAAAAATTTAGCTTTGTTTATACATCCAAGTTGGTGACCTAATCTTGTTAATGGGTCCAATAATTTGATGATATAATGCTGGTAATGCATCCAACAAGCCAATGGTCTAATGTTGTTCATGTACCCAACAAGCCAATGGTCTAAGAACATACTGACCATATTGTTTAACAACAAGGAAAATGTCCTAATACAAATACAGGTATAAGATATGACATATTCAGAAAATGTTAGTTTATTTAACAAATAATTTTTATTTAGACTTATTATAAAAAATAGTAATCA
>NW_013670507.1:0-4543 GCF_000517525.1 Limulus polyphemus | reverse complement strand
ACTCATCTTTTACATAAAGTTACCAAGAAAACAACTGATGTATTACGACTCATCTTTTACACAAAGTTACCAAGAGAACAACTGATGTATTACGACTCATCTTTTACACAAAGTTACCAAGAGAACTACTGATGTATTACGACTCATCTTTTACACAAAGTTACCAAGAGAACAACTGATGTATTACGACTCATCTTTTACACAAAGTTACCAAGAGAACAACTGATGTATTACGACTCATCTTTTACACAAAGTTACAAGAAAACAACTGATGTATTACGACTCATCTTTTACACAAAGTTACCAAGAAAACAACTGATGTATTAAGACTCATCTTTTACACAAAGTTACCAAGAGAACAACTGATGTATTAAGACTAATAATTTCTGGAACTACCAACAGAAGAACTGATATTACAAAAAAAAAAATTAAGGAAGCAACTACAGCAAAATGATGATAAGTAATTTAAAACAGAGAGCTTTTTTACATGTAAGTTATCCTTCATTTATGCACATGTTTGACCCCAAAAAAACTCCTTAATATTAAATTTTACAGAATATATGACTGCAGGTGTCAACATGCCTGCAGTATGAAACATATCTTCTCATATTGGGCAAGAAACCCCACACCACAGTCAGCTGAGAAGTGTAGTTTTGAGGTCTATCAGCTCTCATCAGATGCATGATTGAGAACATTAATCAACCTTCCTTAAGAACAAGGAAACATTATGGCAACACTGAAAGCCTGGAGATCAATCATTAAAGGACAGCACTATTTAGCAGTGAGTTGGTAAACATTTATTTTGCTTTATCTACTGAATTATCAGGCTTAAGTTATACATTTAGATTCTTCTTTCAGAGAGGCTGACCTCTACGGGAATTCTTTACAGAGATAATAAATAACTGAATGAAACCCTTAAAAGACAGACCTGGGATTATACTAGTTTAGATGATTAAATGAATACTTTTGCAGTATTGCGTGCTTTAGATAAAATAAACTCATACAAAACACATAATACAGTTTATGTTCCAACTTCTGAATTGTATACAAAACCAAAAACTAGCCAGGAAACAAACAACTGTTAAGACCTTTATCTTAAAAAAAAGTCAATCATTGATCAAAATGACATGTATCATGAAAGTGTTTGGTACTTAAATACATGAACAAAAGTTGAAAACTAACTGGCCTTACAAGAAGAAAGTATAACAAGTTCATACAATTTTCACAACTTATCTCTGTGTTGTTATTACACATAAACCTAAACAATAGTGTATCTTCTGTGCTCTGCCCACTGTGGGTATTGAAACTCTATTCTTAGCATTTTAAGTCCTTAGATTTACCACTGAGCCAGCATGAAGTGGGGAGGGCACCATTTGTGTACCCAAACATTATAAATACCAGCTGCTACAGTAAAATTTATATAAAGTTTTACTGGTATTAATGTGTTCTTTTGAAAATATGGTTAACACAGGTTAATGGAATAAAATTCCAGAAACAAACTGTCAAGTTAGGGGCATGATTTAACAGAACTCCACCAAAATTAAATAACTAAGGTTTTATCACATTTTATAAAAAAAATGTAGTAATAGCTACACAAAATGTTCTAACAATAACAGTAAAGCTTAGGCTGTAAAAAGAAAAAGTCAGTGAAACAAGTTATTAAGAGAATTTCTAAATGACCACGTTCATTGTTCCAACTTTAGTTTAATAACAAGTGATGATAAGTCTTGCATCTTTTACCCACATACTCTACTTTGACCACAGCTAACCAAAGCCATATATTTATTGAACATATTATTTCAACTCTACAATATAACAACATGTATCTGATTGGCTGCTGAACAGATATGACGACATGTCACCTTGCCAACCAAGACAACAAAGCAAAAACTCACACTCGTATTGTTACCGAAACCACTTTCGTGATATTGCGCATGTCTCCCATACATTATTTTTAAACGTCTGCTCTGCGGTTTACGAACATACGTTATTTCTGATCGTTATCTCAACCAGCTTACTATAACAATTCCACCTAACAAAGAACTTTTCAAAAAACTGGACACCTAGTGGCTCAATAAAACCTTTATATTTCGACGTGGTTTCAGCCTGTGCATTTTCTCATCCTCACATTTAAACGGTATTTAAAACAATAAATGTTATGCATCTTTCTCTCTTTTCTGCTGGCAGTTGTTTTGGTTTCATATCGACTCAGTTTCGAGTGCTGGAATCGGAGTCTTGAACTTATCATTACTATTCCAGCAATAATCACGTGATACCTGTTAACTTGCAGAAGAGGGAGCGTAGATCAAAGTTTGTTACGGACCAGTGTTGCCAAGTCCCTTTTTAAAGATCGTTTTTCGTGAAACAGAGATGAACACAATGTAGTCAATAAAAACAGAGAATGATGGGGTTAGACTTTCGAGGACTTTTCCAGGACCTCGTGATAAAAAGCCATTGATTTTCCAGGATTTTTATGACCTGTAAAAAGCCTTTTCTGTTCACATCAAATCGTTTACTCAAACGCATAAGATAACAAAGACCTCGTGGCTCCAGCCTGGCTCTCCTCCTGTCTGCCGGAGCTTACAGCCACTGAACTTTTAAACTAGACTTGTCAATATTTCGTTGCTATGGGAACACCCTACAGCCAGGAAGCACTTCTATGGTCTGTTTCAACAGATTGACATGTATAGTTCAAACTGTTTAGCAAACAACATTAGCCCTTGTATAGTAAGTTATATCACTTACATGTGAAAATATAGACATACATGTCTTCAACGATCTGCACACACTTCAATCATGACTTCTCCAATCTATAGACACTTCAATCATGACTTGTCCAATCTGTAGACACTTGAATCGTGACTTCTCCAACCTGTAGACACTTCACTGGTGACTTCTCCAATACGTATACACTTCACTCATGACTTCTCCAATCTTTAGACACTGCAATCATGACTTCTCCAATCTGTAGACACTTCATTCATGACTTAATCTATCTGTACACACTTCAATCATGACTTCTCCCATCTGTACACACTTCATTCATGACTTAATCTATCTGTAGACACTTCACTCCTCACTTCATCGATCTGTAGAAACTTCCCTCATGACTTCTCTGATCTCTACTTCACCCATGACTTCTCCCATCTATACACTTCACCCATAACTTATCCGATATGTAAATACCCTACTCATGACTTCATCATTCTGTTGACACTTCACTCATGACTTCGTAATCTGTAGATACTTCATTCATGACTTCATCTATCTGTAGATACTTCACTCACGACTTCATTGATCTCCAGACACTTCAATCATGACTGCTCCAATCTGTAGACACTTCACTCATCACTTAATCTTCCTGTAGACACTTCACTCCTCACTTCATCGATCTGTAGACACTTCTCTCATGACTTCTCCGATCTCTAGATTCTTCACCCATGACTTCTCCCATCTATATACTTCACCCATGACTTCTCCGATATGTAAATACCCTACTCATGACTTCATCGTTCTGTAGACACTTCACTCATGACTTCATCTATCTATCGACACTTCTTTTGTTAAAACTTTCTGCAACACATGACGCTAACTTGTGTCAACTTTATCAGTTTGAAAATCTGTAAAATACTAGTATGAACATAATTTGTTCACAACAATTACATTTTCACAACTTTTTTTCTCAAGTGAAATGTTTTTCAAACTACTGAAGCGTTTGAAACACCAAATACAAGTAATGATGAAACAGTTATGTTTTAGACATGGATATAGCATGCAGTGTGATCTTTATTGTGGTTAAACTTACAGAAGGCAATGACACCGTGCTCTTAAGTAGAAAGACGGGTGCAGCAACCCTCTTATACGTCTATTTAAAAACTTGCACAAGAAACCATGCACCAGTCTCACTAGGAACCAGATGGTGTTTTAACTGACATCAACAGTCTGGAGAAGAAGAAAAATACAAGACAGCGTCGGCCAGAAATACCAAAAACTGATGACCTGTTGCTAAAACATACACTTTCGACCTTTATTACGTTGTTATAATACTGCTTTTGTCCAGAACCATCAGAAACTTGGCGATCTGTTCTTGAAACATTTGGACATTATGTTTTAACCACCTGTGTTGTTACGTCGTCACAAAGTTGTTGTTTTTTAAAACGGTATTCTCAGTACGTTAAGTCTTTAAAACACGTACGTTAAGTCATGTTTAAATAACTAAACATTTAAGAAACACCTCGCGAAAACAGAAGAATAACGGGAAAACAGCATAACTGGTACACTTGTTATTTCGATACGGTTTTGTGGAACACAATCAATGTGCTAATCACTCTAACCAGTCAACCACACACACTAAACCACTGTACGTTACACTCATCTAAACTTATTACATTTAGTTTATTTTGTGTCCATTTGATATAAACTACCAGGAGGGAGAGACGCTGCCCACTGGAATAAATATCAATAACACAAAGTTACACCAGCCACAGACACAAGACATGTCTTCTAGTATACAGGCCTATGTATCTATGATACTTAAATTACA